>NC_090816.1:15306970-15546970 GCF_000390325.3 Nicotiana tomentosiformis | reverse complement strand
GGGGTTAGAAGGAAAACTATAGGGTAAGCACATAAAAAATTACCAAACAAGAGATGTTTCTGCCCGTTTAGAAGGTTGTCTAAAAACAGTAGGGGCACTAATAGGAGGGTCAGACGGGGATCATCTGAATTATTATTAGTTGAGTTAACTTCAGGAGCAGGACTAGTGGGTGTATCGTCATCCGGTTGCGTTTCATCAAAATCTATTTCTTCATCATCATTTTCATCAATAATTGGATTACCATAAAGAGCATTCATATATTCATGGTTTAATTGTTCACCGGCTGCAATATTATAGCAAAATTGACTCTCGATAAATTATAATAAATTATTATCGCTATCAAGAATAAGAGGTGTAGGACGGATAGCAGGTTTGGGTCGGGGAGCCGGGGGAAGTAGAGGAGGAACAGATTGACCACTAGATTCACCATTCTTCGATTTTCCCTTATTTTTACTAAACATATTTTTTAAGGAATAAGCCATCTTAATTAATCAAGCAAAGTAAATAAAACAAACAAAATTATAATATTGAAACTTAAGAGTTGGAACGAGTTTACCGAATTGACGAACAACTTGTTGGAAATTGATTATCGTTGAAGACTTCAATTCACCAACTTCACAATTGTTTCACAAATTGTAACAATAAAGTAAGCAATAATAGCAATTATAGAAGTAAATTAGAGAGAGATTGTGATAGATTGATGATTTTGTAAGAAAAAATAAAATAATGATGGGGTATTTATAGTTGAAAATAGGAAAAAGGTGTAATTATAAAAAGTTTGGGATTAAAACAAAGTTGGGGGTTAAATGGGGGGAGGAGAGGTTAAATGGCTATTTTATAAATAGCCAACGACTATTTTTGACAGCCCAACGGCAATTTATTTTTTTTTTTTAAAAAAAAAAAACGTTGGGACCGTTTGGCCCGCTAAGGGACCAGGCCGGTCCCGGGCCCTGGCGGGCCAACGGTCCCGGGCCTGACGGGCCCAAATCATAGGACCGGCCCACAAGACCGGACCAGGCCCGCTAAAACCGGACCAAACGGTCCTGGTCCGTTTAGCCGTTTGGCCCGTTTGGCCCGCAGTCCCGGGCCTGGACCGGCCCACTTGTCAGCCTTAGTTGGTTGTTTGGTTTGATTTATGCTTATCATGAAAGATGAACGTAGGTCGCTAGAGTGGGGAAAGGCCAGGCCAATTAGTGATTAAACTATCCGCATGCTTTTGGATTGGGCTTGATCTAAATACATGAAAATGATAAGTTAAAAGAACATGACCCCGAATTGAATTTTTTTTTAGTTTCTCTTATTTACTTATTCTCATTTTTATTATTATTCGCTAGTAGTACGTTTAGGCCGACTATACTGGTGTAGGCAAACTTTAGGCCCGTTCCTTTCGATGTTAGAGGTTGTCCCGTAGTTTTTATTTTATTCGGGGAATGCTCCGAGAAGCTTGTATATATTTTTATCCGGAGTATGTCCCGTAGTGAATGCAATTGAAGACTGAAGGCGGACATCCTTCGAGCAAGTATTAGTATAGGCTAGTTTAGGGCTTTTATTTTCTTTTCTTTTCCTTTCAGGTAGGGGACAACCCGAGCCTCTTGTTTGTTTTTACCTCAATCCGAGTATTCTTTAAAGTGGATCAAGTATGCAACTGTACTAGTTACAGGACTCGGGGAATGCCTAACACCTTCTCCCCGAGTCAAATGAACCCCATTTCTCGGAATTTCTAGTGCAGACTATGTTTTAGAGTCAAAAATATTTTTAAGGAATTTTTTTTTTGAAACGGTGATTTGGCACACCGAGATTCATGTCAAGTGGCGACTCTGAAAAATCCCTTTTAAACAAATATTTTTGTCACTTTCAAATTGAAAACCATTTGAGCTTTAAAAACTATTTTTATCTTTTAAAGGGTAGTTAAGGTGAAAAAGGGGTGTGACAGCTTCGTTTTTTGTGATTTTTCCTCTTCAATTGATTTGTTGTTATTCTTATTGCTATTGTTGCTCCGTGTTTGACACTTATTGTGCAGCCAATTTGAAGAACTTTTGTAATCCTCTTTTTATTATAGTGAATCTTTTTGAATCTTTGTGATCCTGTAATTTTTACCTTCAATTTGAAGAATTTTCCACGTTAAAATTTGATGTTATTTATCTTCTCTATTTTCGAATTTGCCTCTTCCTCAACATAACACACCCTAGACCCAGCATCTTGCCTTTTGATGTTAACCTATTCCGCGTTACTGTTAAAAAAACATGAAATTAATTGGTTCTCGTAATGGATTCAATTTTTAATTTGTTGAATGGTGATTGGTATGATGAGAACCATTTTGTTTACATTAGCAATCCTCTTTTGGGGCTGAGTATTTCAAGCTTAAATTGTCCAAATGGGAGAAAAGATTTTGTGGTGTTATTTATGGATTATGCTTTAATCTACAAGCGTGATCTATAATCTCAAAGGCTCAATTAATATTGTACCAGACTCTCAACTTCTACAACTTTCATTATTTACTAATTTCTTAATTTCATATTTCTTTAATGTTTGTAAACTGAAAAGTGAGAGAGTCACACTAGGTGGGTATTTTGTTTTTTTTTATCGAATTAGCAAAAGTTACTAATATATCATCAATCAACAAAGCCTATTTTTTCTTCTAAAATGAAAGTACCTAATTCTGCCTGTAAATATTTTTAATTTCTTCTTAATGAAGATATTTTTCGTTATGTTCTTTTCGTTTTCTAGGATCAAGAGTTATTGAGGGACGAGGAAAAATGTTTTGTTATTACATAACTCTTTATATAGGAAATTCAAAGCTTTATATATTGTTTTTATTAATAAATAAGCAAATCAGGTGTTCAATACCCGCTTTGGGACTTGACTAATCCAGATTCGTGTCGAAAAGCCTCATTTTGGGGCGTAAAGTGCTCGAACGACTTCGGTTAAAGATTAAAAAATACGTATCATTCCACAAAATGCTTTCCATTCGTAAATTGAAGAAAAAAGTTAAAGGTGTTAATGGTTTTCTTGTCCTGCTAAGTGCTAACTTGTACTAATAAATATATTCTTGAATTCATCTTGCAAAATATATATTTGTAAATAAGATGAAAGATACAAACTTTTGAAGTAAAAAAGAAGAATTTTTATTTGGTTTTTCTTTGTATTTGGTAACGAATAATCAGAATCTTGAGATATTTTTGACTAATGCAGAGTTGACAGAAAGCCTGGACCTGTGAATGCGAAATTTTCTCATGTATGTCCACACTCCACACTCCACTGTCTGTTACCAATGAAAATAAATGCATTTGAGATTAAATAAACTATTAGAATTTTTATCCAAGTTGATGCCAGACTTATATGCGTTGATAACATATATTAGTGTAATTTGTTCAATTTATTATAGCAAATTATAACTTTATTTTTCAAGATATTATTAAATGCTGTTATGGAATTTACCTGTTATCATAAGAATACTTAACATGATAATATAAAAATCACATATCAGTGTACAAAACTTAAACTACATAAAATAAACTCTATACATGATAAGCAAACTGTTGAAGTGGACTTAGAATTTTGTTTGAATCGATAAAATGATAATGTCATGAATTTTCAGTCAAACAAAATGATATGCAAACTTATGGACATATTATTTCATATCTTGTCTTGAGATAACGAGAAGCGCTTTTGCAGAATCGTGTTAAACTGCGATCAATATTGTATCTTAAATACTAATTTATTTGATTATTTGAAACGTAGAAAATTTTAACAAAATTTCCATGATTTATAAAAGAAATGGGTCTCTAACAGTGACTGAATCAATAACTTCACTAGAGCAACTACATTATTCTTGGAGGGGTAAAGAGCAATCAGAATTTCTTGTAATATCAATACTATAAAATGAAATTCTTATACCTAATCAATGTAAAAATATTTCCACAGTAATTCCATTAATGTAATAATATTATGAGATACAAAAATCTTTATGCCATATGGCAAAACAAAACAAGAAAAGTTTGAATCTTAATGATATGCAGTAAAAGAACATCATCAGTCCGTTGTAGTCTAGTCGGTTAGGATACTTAGCTCTCACCCGAAAGACCCGGGTTCAATTCCCGGCAACGGAAAATTATAGTTTCCTTTTCAACATTTTAGGACTCCTCCTTTTTTCTTCAATTATGAGAGTGACGAGAATTAACGTTAATTTCATGTCTTGGCAGTAACAATGGATGTGTCACGACCCAAAATTCATTACGGTCGCCGGACATCACTGTCAAGCAAGCCAACAATAAATACTAAATTGGGTTCTCATTTTTATTACTTTTGAAATCATAGTTTCCTTTAATATACATAGTAAAGAATGGGAATTTACAGTGTAAATAATAATACTTTTAACAAATTCAATACAGAACAACCCATAATCCTTCCAAAACCCGGTGTCACAAGTGCATGAGCATTTACTAGGAATACAAAATAAAATACAACAACTGTCCAGAATACAAATTAGACAAGAAAAATATAAATAACTCTGAAGGAGACTCTACTGGTTGCGGATCGTAATATAAAATGCAACTCACCTAAGTCTCCGCATTAACCACACCTCTGCGCCCACAAGGCCGCTAGACATATACGTACTTGCACAAAAATGTGCAGCAAGTGTAGCATGAGTACGTAAACAACGTGTACCCAGTAAGTATCAAGCCTAATATCGAAGAAGTAGTGACGAGAGATCGACTTTGACACTCATTAAGGGTCAATAATATTAAAAATAAAAATATTAAATCAACATGATTTATAGGATTAACAATAATTTTCTTTAACCAGCAGAAATAATTAAATTCCTTCAAATGCGACCATTCCCAATTTATTAATTAATTTCACAAGCTGTAATAAATAGCGAAGTATCGTGTAATTATTATTATTAGGCACGATGTCTGCCGAGGTCGTTTGGCCCCATCCAGAGTGTTGTGTACACTGCCGAGGGACGTGCGACGCGATCCATAGATGCATCTATACTGTCGAGGCGTTCGGCCCGCTCCATAAGAAAAGAGGACATTTTCTTATGTACCTCTAGAATGAGAATATATTTATATTTATTAAGATTTACACACCAGGATGTATAGTTTATAGCAACAGTTAAATAATTTGAGCAAAAATTCAAGTATGTGAAATTTAAGTCTCTTATTATTTCCTCTACCAATTTACAATAAAAATTCCAATATTTCAATTAACTGAAAGATGCAATTATCACAAGTAATTCATGATTTGAGTCCTAAACTACTCGGACTTAGTAATATTAGTAGCTACGCACGAACTCTCGTCACCTCGTGCATACGTAGCCCCCACAATTAACAATTATTAATTTAAATCACCTAGGGGTAAATTCCCTCTTACAAGGTTAGACAAGAGACTTACCTCGCTCCGAAATTTCATAGCCGGCTCCCAAGCCTTTCAAACAACTCGACCGATGCCCAACGCTCCAAAACTCGTTTTCACTTTATTAACATTCACAAGCTTTTAATCCTCCTCCGACATCGTAACATTGAGCAAAATGCTCATACGCCACCAATAAATTGATATCTACAATTACAATCTCAATTACAATCAAAATATGATTCAAAAATATTTATCAATATCCATTTATGGCTCACAAGTTGGCTACTAGCCTCCAACTCAAATTGTCTATTAGGTTCACTTACTAGCACATTCAACTCCACTCTTATCATTTAATACCTATTTGAAGTCATCAATAATACTACATTAATTCTCCAACATCGCCAAATTACTATTCATCGTCTTCCTTAACCAACATTTTCAAAATATTCAATTTGGTGATTACTTAGTTGAACACTTCCAACTAAGCTAGAAAAATGATTCCATAGGTTCATTGCATCCTTTAATTTTATTTCTAAGAACACTATTTATCTTTTCCTCATTTTCTCAAGAACACTATTCATGCCATGAACTAGGGTTTATGAAATCAATTATCCAACCATAACAACTTGAAACAAATATTAGAATTACTCTCACCGACTCATAAGAAATGAGCTTGAAGCATTAGTATTACCTTCTTGAAGCTTTTCCTTAAAATTTTAATGTTTGGGAAATTTGGTGTTCTTGAACAACTTGAATGATTTCTAGGAATTTCAAAGATTGAAGGATGTTAATACTAGTATTAATAGGATGTTATTAGCTTAAAATATCCAAAAAAACTCACATTGTATTCTTAAGTAGTCCCCAAGGTCGAATCCACCATGAAAGAACCAATCCTTAGCTCAAGAAAATTTCCAAAATTGGTTGCTGCCCGTGACTGCCTTATATAGGCATAGATGCTTCAGCGAGTTGTACCTTGCGCTGTGCAGGTTGTACCTCGTATTACAAGTTTTCCCCATGTTGGACACCTTTTACTAAAACGTCCATAACTCCTTGTAGAAATATCCAAATGACGAACGGTTTAAAGCATTAGAAAATAGACTCGAAAAACTTTCATATATATATATATATATATATATATATATATATATATATATATATATAGGCATGCTCGTCCAAAGTTAGGTTTGGTGTGTACGCATTTGGACACCTTTTACTAAAACGTCCAAAACTCCTTGTAGAAATATCCAAATGACGAACGGTTTAAAGCGTTAGAAACTAGACTCAAAAATCTTTCATTTATATGTATGTATATATACATACATATATATATAGACATATATATGTAGGCATGCTCATCCAAAGTTAGGTTTGTTGTGTACGAAATTGGAACTTTAGTCTATCATATAATTTTCAACTTGACTTAGACTTAGGGCTCTCCTTAGACCCCATATCACTAATAATATGACTCGTACACTTATTAACATACGAACCTACTGGAACTTTCAAATCCCGATTCCGAGGTCGTTTATTCAAAAATCCAACCTTAGTCAATTCTTCCAACTTAAAGCTTTCGAAATGAGAATTTTCTTTCCAAATCAACTCCAAACTTCCCAAAATTAAATTTTGACCACACGTACAAGTCATAATACTTGAAGTAAAGCTGCTCAGGGCCTCAAACCGTCGAACGACGCACTAGAGCTCAAAACGACCGGTCGGGTCGTTACAGGATGGTTACTCACATTTTACCGCAAACCTAATAGAATAATATTTTGTTCTCTCTCATAAAGTCATTCAACTTTTATTTTTAAATTTCCAATAAATTCATTAAAATTTACTTTTGACAAGTGTTTACCCGTAAAATGGTATAATTGAGTTTATACACTACTAAAAAACTATCATAAAGTATCCAGAAAATCGACCGATTTCCAATCGTTTTCAATTCGTCGAAAAAATAATGGTGGTCGCTAACGGCTATCGACCTTAGGCTGTCGATATTTTCGATTGAAGTTGGTCGGTAATTTTCTATAATGATCCGATCGGTCGTTTTGAGCTCTAGCGTGTTGTTCAGCGGTTTGAGGCCCTAAGCAGCTTCACTTCGGGTATTACGACTTGTACGCGTGGTCGGAATTTAATTTCAGAAAGTTCGAAGTTGATTTGGAAAGAAAATTTTCATTTTGGAAGCTTTCAGTTGAAAAGAGTGACTAAGATGTGATTTTTGAGTAAATGACCTCGAAATCGGTATTTGAAGGTTCCAACAGGTTCGTAAGATGATTTTAAACTTAGGGGTATGTTCGGATCAGGTTTTGGATGACCCGGGAGCGTTTCAGCGCCTATTATGGAAGTTGGCATTTTGGAAAAATTTCAATAATTTGAGTTGAAGTGCATTTCATTGTTATCAATGTCCGTTTGGGATTCTGAGTCTGGGAATAGCTCCGTATGGTGATTCCGGTATTGGGAGCGCGTCCGGAAGTGGATTTGGAGGTCCGTAGGTCATTTGGTGAAAGTTAGAAATTTGAAGGTTTTTGGAGAGTTTGACTGGGACTGGACATTTTGTTATTGGGGCCGGATTCCGATTCTGAAAGTTAGAATAGATATATAATGCCAATTATGACTTGTGTGCAAAATTTGAGGTCAATCGGACGTGATTTGGTAGGTTTCGGCATCAATTGTAGGAGTTTGAAGTTCTAAAGTTCATTGAGTTTGAATTGGAGGGTGATTCGTAGTTTCGATGTTGTTGGATGTGATTTAAAGGCTCGAGTAAGTTTGTAATGTGTTTTGGGACGTGTTGGTATAATTGGTTGAGGCCCCGAGGGACTCGGGTGGATTCCGGATGGTTAACGGATCGAGTTTGGACTTGGAAAAAAAGATGAGGCAGCTGATATCTGGTGTGATCGCACCTGCGCAAAAAGGGCCGTAGGTGCGAGGTCGCAGGTACGAGCCAATGGTCGCAGGTGTGGTTTGGGCGAAGCTGGGCAGTGACCGTAGGTACGAAGGGTTGTCCGCACCTGCGAGGTCGCAGATGCGGAGGTGCGTCGCAGGTGCGAGAGTGAGAGAAGAGTCTGGGAGCGCAGGTGCGAGGGTATGTACGCACCTGCGTAGGCGCATATGCGAAAGGAAAGGCACAGGTGCGGAGTCATGCTAGGCAGAGGGATTGGGAAGGTGCGAGGTTTTGGCCGCACCTACGAGACTACAGATGCGGCAAAGAGGCCGCAGGTGCGACAGTCGGGCTGGGCAGAATGCTTTTAAGCGGGGTTTGGGTTCATTTCACCCATTTTTCATTTTGGTTGGGCGATTTTTGGAGCTTTTGAAGAGGGGATTTCATCATCTATTACGAGGTAAGTGACTCCCGTCTATTTTGAGTCAAATACATGGTTTTTATGTGGATTCAAGCATGGAAATTTGGTAAAAATTTGAGATTTTGAAGAAAAACCTAGAAATTGGTATTCTTGGATTTTGATCACGAATTTGGGCATGAAATTGAGAATAAATTATATATTTGAGTTCGTAGTGCTGTGGGTAGTGTTTTTCTTTGAAAATTTTCGGAATCCGGGCACGTGGGCCAGATGGTTTCTTTATTAATTTTTTGAGCGGAGTTGAAAATTGTTATAAATTAATTAATTATGAGTATTAGAGTACATTTTGATTGGGTTGCATCTTAATTGACTAGTTTGGAGCGACGAGCATCGGTTTGAGGTGTTAGAGAGGCTTTGGAGCCGGTTATGGAGTTTCGGAGCGAGGTAAGTCTCCTGTCTAACTCTGTGAGGGGAAAATTATCCCTAGGTGTGGTATATTGATGTGTACTACTTGTCGTGGGGGCTACGTACGTGCAAGGTGACGAGAACTCGTACATAGCTACATTCATATTATTGTCCGGGTAGGCTTAGGTTCACATCATGATGTAGCTGCACTATTTGAGCATTTTCTCGCCTATTAAATTCCTCTGCTTTGCATTTCTACTTGAGACTAGACTTGCTATTGTAGAGACTTCACGAGTTCTTGATTAGTCACCGAATAACTTTACTCCCCTTACAGCATGTTTCCGTGATATATATACTTCATTGAAAGGTTTTTGGTTAAATGAAATTACAACTCACACGTTTATTCGTGAGTGGGGTCAAAGACCCATCAAAGCTTCTTATTCTAATGGGATCGGGCTGTTCGCCTCGGGAGGATTATGTATTTCACTCTTATGGGATCGGGCCATTCGCCTCGACAGGATTTATGTACCACACTCTCATGGGAGCGGGCCGTTCGCCTCGATAGTTTAATAGATGCATCTATGGTTCGCGTCGTTCGACCCTCGACAGTGCACAGTTTAAATTTTATGTTGCAGCGGGCCGTACACCTTGGCTTTTTCTATATCATATCCTCATGGAATCGTGCGTAATATTTGGCAAGAAGCCAGAGTATCTGTAAGTCTTCCTGATTTGGGTTGTAAAAATCTATCTGATGAGATCCACTATATTCATATATATGCTTCGGTTAAGGAGGTAATTTCTAATGGAGAGCTTGAGTTCCTCGTAAAGAGGGGTATTTGTACCACATGATCTATACTTGTTTATCTCACTTATTTACGCTGCCTCACATTTACTTACCTCTTTACCGTACATGATATTATTGGGCCACTAGTAACTGTCGATGTCGACCCCTCGTCACTACTCCTCCGGGGTTAGGCAAGATACTTACTGGGTACACGTTGATTACGTACTCATACTACACTTGCTGCACATTTTTGTGTAGGTACATATGTGACTAGTGGTCTGGTGAGAGCAGAGGCGTGTATGCATGCAGGGACTTACGTGAGCTGCATTCCATATTACGACCCGCAGCTAGCAGAATCTCCTTTAGAGTATTTATATTTCTCCTGTCCAAATTTGTATTCCGGACAGATGCTGTATTTTATTTTATATTCTTAGTTGATGCTCATGCACTTCTGACACCGAGTTTTGGGGGTGATTATGGGTTATTCTGTACTGAAATTATTTAAAATATTATTATTTACTCTGAAAATTCCATCTTTTACTATTTAATTTAAGAAAATATGATTTCAAAAATATTAAAAATGAGAATCAAATCAATATTTATTTTTGGCTTGCCTGACAGCGGCGTCCGACGCCATCACGACCTTTAATGGATTTTGGGTTGTGATATTTTCAACGTATTTTGAACAAATATTATGACACAAAATAAACTTACCGACCAAAATCAGTCGGTACTCTTAAAAATATTTTTTAATTATTTTTAAAATTAGCGACCAATTTCGGTAGGAATTTTAATTATTCATTTTTTTAAAGTTATTCAATTCCGACCGAAGTCGGTCAGTAAATTTAAATTTTTGGGAAATCAATTGAACATTTTCAACCGAATTCGGTCGGTAGGCGGTCGATTTGCTGGGATGAGTTTTGACAGAATACAACTGTTTTATAGCTGCACCACCTGCCAACAACTAAACACCAATAGTGGAATCATTACATTGCTGCCATTTAATCAATAACAACAACAACAACAACAACAACAACAACAATAACAATAATGACAACAACAATAACAACTATGAAAACTATATTAACAAAACATCATCTCCATCTCCACTAAACTATATTAACAAAACATCATACCCAACAACAAAACGTTTCACAAGTTAAATATTCAAACATCATTCAATGAGTATTTTGTGCTACATCATCTCTATCTCCAATACTTGAACCTTCATCGTCGTCATGGTTTGAAGGATCACGACGAGAAGGAGACACATCTGGGGAAGGCTCACGAGACCGGGGAATAGGGAAATCACCACTAGCAAGAATATTGGCCAGCTGACCTTGAAGGACATTAAATTGTTGGTCCCTCTTTTCTAGCTGAACTTGAAGGGTATCAAATTGTTTATCTCTCTTTTGTTCTATAGCCTTTGTCTCTTCAAGCTCTTCTATCAGCTTTGCGATCTTCTTCTCCATAGAAGAAAGAGTCGACCTATCAATTGCCTCGCCCTGGGCGAAAGTCCCTATACCTTGCAATCCAGCCATGTAGCGCCAAAATGATCTCTCTGGAAGGCCGTATGCTATCCCATTTTAGGACCACCGACAATATCCAACCATATCTTCTGCACTTCCTCGTCTGAAAGAGATGGTCGCTCGCCTTGCTCATTCATTGGCAAACTCTAAGTGTATGCCTCCACATTAGTCTTGTAGCGGCCCTTTATTTAAAAGATAGAAAATTATTAACTATATAATATTATAAACATTAATTTCAAGTTATAGTAGCTATGAAACTTGCACATGTAGTCTCCGCCCGGTCCTCGACCCATTTAGTTGGATCTGTCGGTGCTTTCTTCTTCCGGATGTGAGTTTCCATGAGGAACTCATCATGAGTTATCTTCCTCCCATATGTTTTTTCCTAAGAATATAATAAAACATGTAAACTAAATTAAAATATATAAATATATTTCGATAAAAATAGAATTAAATATTTTAAGGAATTACCAGTAGTCTCCTCGCAGTCCCCATGCTCCTTGCACCCACACAGTGCAAGGAGCCGCCCTTCTCAGATGCCCGGGCCTTCTTTACCTGTTCACTCCTCTTCTCAAATTTCTCATTAGTCCACTGCCTTAGCAGATCCTCCCATATGTGCGGTAGAACCCATGAAGGCTTCTTGCTCTTCTTCTGAGCAGAACAGAGGGAATCAAATAGTCTCTTACGACATTTGAACTCAAAATTTGTAAGAATGACACTATTATGCTGGTCCTCCCAGGCACACTTAGTCTGCAAATGAAGTGTGTGATGTTAGATAAAATTATTGTTAAGATAATGCTTAAATAGATAAGAATTGTATTAAAATCTTAAATTGGTTGAAAATTTGCTCCACGAGCTCTGGTGGAAATTCACTCCAAGTCGCATAGGGTGCATCATACAACCGGCCAAGAGCTTCAGAGATTATCTTTGTAGTCTGATGACTAGGTATGAACCTGCAACATAGTAATTACATTAAATAAACAAGACTAGCTAGTATAGTTCAGCAAAAAAAAAAAAGAAGTAATAAATAAATCTTACCCATTGACCTCAGGTCTGATGATCATCCTATGATAACGATCATACCGCACTTCCTCTGGATCATCATTCTATGATGAATCTGAAGAGTGCGTATAAGGGGAGGCATCAGGCTCAGCGCTACTATCCCGAAGGAAAAGTCTAGAAATGCTAGGAGACGAACTCGGTGGAGACGGAGACGGGGTCGCTGATGAAGATGGATGCGATCTAGACCCTACTGCGATCTAGACCCCTGCTGCGATCCAGACCACTGTTGCGATCTGAGTGGCAATAAACACTAATAGAACAATAAATAAACCCTAAAATAATAAATTATTTCTAAAAGCAATAAACAAAATTAAGAGCATCCAACTTCATAAATTAAGAGCACTAAACCTTAGTTTATATAATTTATACACCACAAATTAAATAGTTTAAATAATTTATACACCTCTATTAGTGCATGATCAATTTTAGTTACAATATAGTTTGCTTTAATTACAATGTAGTTCAAAAACCCTATTTAGTCACATAAATCCGAAATAGACAAAAGCTCAAAACAAAATGCATAAAATTATATTAGGCATGAAATGAATTAAAAATTAGAAGGCTAATAAGGTAGAACACTAACCTTGAAAGTGAATGGCAGTAGTGGCAGCGGGAGGGGAGTGACAGTGGTGGAAGCGGCAGTCGGCAGGCAGCAGTGGCAGGCGGCGGGCGGAGAAACACTGGTAGGGCTGGGGGAGGCGGGGCTTCGAATTTGGGGATGGGGACTTGATTTTGGGTGGGATTTGGGTAGAAGGGTGTGAGAAAGAGAGATGGAAGAGAGAAAGAAAAGAGAGAGGGGAAAGATGAAAATGGGGAATAAAACTCGTCTCTTAGTCTAATTAGAATATTACCGACCGACTTCGGTCGGAAATGTCGGTTGGTAATAATAAAATAACTTTTGACCGTTTGACCTCAAGTACACCGACCGAACTCGGTCGGAAACTTTGATTAAATATTTCCCGCCCATGCTCAATTATTTTTCTCCCATAAAAAAAATAAGTTTTTAAAATTATTATAAATATACCGACCGATTTAGGTCAGTTTTAGTGGTCAAAAATTAAATTATTGTTATTTACAATCTATATATATATATTTAACAATATAAATTATATATATAATACACACACACACACACATACTTATATATATATATATATACACATACACACACACACACATACATACATACATGCACATACACACACACACACACACACACACACACACATACACTGTAACAACCCGGCCGGTGTTTTGAGCTTTTACACTGCGCTCGGTAATTTATGGGCATGAGTAGCTCCGTATGATGTATTATGACTTGTGTGAATCATCGGTTTTGGTTTTCAGGTATCCAGAATCTATTCGAAAGAATGAATTTCATTGTTGAAGCTTTAAGTTGGAAGAGTTGACCAAGTTTGACTTTTGTGAACTTGACCCCGGAACAAGGAACCAAGTGTTCCGATTTTAACCCGAACCCTTCCAAATCCCTAACTAACCATCCCCGCAAGTCATAAAACAGTAAACGCACATATGAGGAGTCTTATTTAGGGGAACGAGGTTCTAGAAAGCAAAATGACCGGTCTGGTCGTTACATTCTCCACCTCTTAAACTAATGTTAGTCCTCGAACGGGTCTAGAATCATACATGGAGTGTTGAATAAGTGTGAATATCTGCTCCGCATGTCCTCCTAGAATACCCAAGTCGCCTCCTCGACTGGTTGGCCCCTCCGCTGAACCTTTACCGTGGAAATCCTCTTGGACGTCAACTGGTAAACCTGCTTATCAACAATGGCGACTGGCTCCTCCTCATAACCCAAGCTCTCATCTAGCTGAATCATGCTAAGTCTAATACATGCGACTTGTCGACATGATACCTTTGAAGCATACACGTGAAAAATCGGATGAACTCCTGATAGACTAGGAGGCAATGTAAGCTCATATACAAGCTCCCCAAATTGTCTCAACATCTCAAATGTGCCTATAAACCTTGGGCTCAACTTGCCCTTCTTCCCGAACCTCATGATCACCTTCATCGGCGAGACTTTCAAGAGATCCTTCTTGCCCACCATAAATGATAAATCACACTCCTTCTGATCCGCGTAACTCTTCTATCTAGACTGTGCTGTGTGAAGTCGCTCCTGAATCAACTTTACCTTTTCCAAGGTATCCTTCGCTAAATCAGTACTATATAACTTAGCCTCGTCGGGCTCAAACCATCCGATGGGAGAACGATATTGTCGAACATATAAAGCCTCAAATGGAGCCATCTCGATGTTGGACTGATAACTGTTGTTATAAGCAGACTTGGCCAAGGCAATAATCGATCCCACTACCCTCCTAAATCAATCACACATGCTCTGAGCATGTCCTCCAAGATCTGAACTGTCCACTCCGACTGCCTGTCGATCTGTGGATGAAAGGCTGTGCTGAGCTCTACCCGGGTTCCCAACTCACTTTGTACTGCTCTCTAGAAATGCGAAGTGAACTGAGGGCCTCTATCAGATATGATGGAAACAGGAACACCGTGCAACTGGACTATCTCCTGAATATAAATCTGGGCCAACCTCTTTGAAGTATACGTAGTGACAACCGGAATGAAGTGTGATGACTTGGTCAACTTGTCGACAATGACCCAAACTACATCGAACATCTGCAAGGTCCATGAAAACCCAACTACGAAGTCTATAGTAATGCGCTCCCACTTCCACTCAGGTATAGTCATCTGCTGGAGTAGGCCACCTGGCCTCTGGTGCTCATACTTAACCTGCTGGAAATTTAGGCACCTCGAAACATACTCAACAATGTCCTTCTTCATCCTTCGCCACCAATAATGCTGCCTCAGGTCGCGATACATCTTCGTAGTACCTGGATGAATAGAATACCGAGAATTGTGTTCCTTCTCTTGAATCCTCTCCCTCAAGCCATCAACATTAGGAACACATAGACGATACTGGAGTCACAAAACACCATCCTCGCTGATAGTAACCTCCTTGGCACCACCCTGTAGTACCGTCTCTTTGAGAACCAACAAGTGCAGATCAGCAAACTGGAGAGCCTTGATCTGCTCAAATAGTGAAGACTGGGCAACGACACATGCAAGAACTCGGCCGAGCTCTTAAACATCCAGCCTCACAAGCCTGTTAGCCAAGGATTTAATGTCCAAGGCTAGTGGCCTCTCCTCTGCTAAAAGGAAGTCCAAATTGACCATACTCTCCGCTTTTCTGCTCAAGGCATCTGCAACTACATTCGCCTTGCCCGGATGATAAAGGATGGTATATCATAATCTTTCAGTAACTCAAGCCACCTACGTTGCCTCAAATTGTGATCCCTCTTCTTGAACAAATGCTGCAAACTACGATGATCGGTGTAAACCTCACAGGACACCCCATAAAGATAATTCCTCCAGATCTTAAGAGCATGAACAATCACGACCAACTCAAAACTATGTACAGGGTAATACTTCTCATGAGGCTTCATCTGACGTGAAGCATACGTAATAACTCGCCCTCCTGCATCAATACACAAGCCAAACCAACACATGAAGTGTCGCAATAAACAATATACATCCCCGAACCGGAAGGCAACGTTAAAGTTATCTTGAGCTTTCGAAAGCTCGCCTCACAATCATCGGACCAACGGAACGGAGCACCCTTCTGGGTAAATCTAGTCAAAGGTGTTGAAATGGATGAGAAGCCCTCCACAAACTGGCGATAATAACCTGCTAACCCCAAGAAGCTCCTGATCTCAGTCGCCGTAGTAGGACGAGGCCAACTCTGAACTGCCTCAATCTTCTTAGGTTCCACCTTAATACCCTCGCCTGATACAACATGCCCCAAGAATGCTACAAAATATAGCCAAAACTCACACTTGGAGAACTTATCATATAGCTTCTGCTCCCGCAAGGTCTGAAGCACCACTCTTAAATGCTGCTCGTGCTCCTCCATGCTGCGCGAGTAGATCAAAAGGTCATCAATGAAGACAATGACGAACAAATCAATATATGGCCTGTACACCCTGTTCATCAAATCCATAAACGCTGCTGGGGCATTGGTCAAACCAAAGGACATCACTAGAAACTAATAATGGCCATATCTAGTCTGGAAAGTGGTCTTCGGAACATCCGAATCCCGAATCTTCAACTGATGGTACCCTGATTTCAAGTTAATCTTAGAGAACACCCTAGCACCCTGCAACTGGTCAAACAAATCATCAATACGTGGCAACGAGTACTTGTTTTTAATGGTGACTTTGTTCAACTGGCAGTAATTAATGCACATCCGCATAGTCCCATCTTTCTTTTTCACAAATAACACTGGTGTACCCCAAGGTGATACACTCGGCCTGACGAACCCATTTGCTAGCAACTCCTCAAGCTGTCCCTTCAACTCCTTCAACTCTTTTGGAGACATACGGTACAGTGGGATAGATATAGACTGGGTATCTGGAGCCAAATCAATGCAGAAATCGATATCATGATCTGGTGGCATGCCTGGAAGATCAGAAGGAAACATATCGGAGAACTCCTAAACTACGGGTACTGAATCAATTGCCGGAGTCTCTGCGGTAATGTCCTGAACATAATCTAGATAAGCCAAATAACCATTCTCGACCATGTGTCGAGCCTTCATAAAAGAGATAATCCGACTAGGTGTGCTGACCGATGAACCCTTCCACTCCAATCTAAACAACTCTTGTATCGCCAAGGTAATAGTCTTGGCATAAAAATCAAGGATGGCGTGATATGGAGACAACCAGTCCATGCCCAGTAGGAAGTATCATAAGTGCATGGCGAGACAACTTCGAGAATCACGCCTCATTATCGGTCACTGACATCTGACCCTGCTGGAGCTGCTCAAACTGAAATCGTAACTCTTCCCTCTAGGAGGGTGGAATATACCTATCCAATAAAAGGTGTGGAAGCTGATCCCAAGTCAAGGGAGAAGAACCTATTGGCCTGCCAAGAAGATGAGACTGCAACCATCTACGGGCCCTACCCTCCAGCTGGAAAGTAGTAAAATCCACCCCGTGGGTCTCTAATATCCTCATGTTGTGCAGTTTGTCCCTGTACCGATCAATGAAGTCTTGGGGATCCTTATGTCGCTCACCTCCAAAGACAAGAGGATGTAGCCTAGTTCATCTGTCCAATAGCTTCTGCGGCTTACTAGCCGCAGCTGGTCTGGGCTCACGTATGGCTGCTGCCACTGGCTGGGCTCCACCCACGGGTAGTGTGCCCGAGGTCTGATATACAGCAGCTGCATGCCAGGAGCCTTAGCAGTAGGGGTCTGTGCCCTTCTCCAGCCTGATATGTGGCTGGGTCTGCTGGAAATAAATTGGCGTGGGCCATAGTTGTAAGCCCCCGTTAAAATTTCATAATGATTTAATATTTTAAAGTGCGACAACGGTATTCGGGAATAACGTATTCGAGTATCAAAGGAGACCTATGGAGTGGAACCGCATTATTGTGACATCAAAAGTGTTTCAATGACGTTGTTTCATCGAGTATAAGTGGTATCACATTAAGCAAATGAGTTCCAAATTCAGTTTTGATTGAAGCATTAGATCCGTATTGAAATTATGGAATCATAGCAAAAATAATTGTCAAATTCAGACATCGTATGAGAGAGTTATGCCCATTCCCGTGTCGGAAAAATAATTTCCCATCGCCAGCACCCCGGGTAGAGCAGGGCGCTATCTCTGGCGCAGGGATTTCTTTCAGGTACTGGAACCAGCGCCACGGGCAGCCCCCCGATGCCACCTGTGGCGCCCGAAATGCAATATACTCATTCGAGGTTCATTTTACCCCATTTTTCTTGGCCGAACTTTGGGATTTTCCCCCACTCTCTCAAGACCTCTAACTCCCCCATATTCAAGGTGAGTAATCCCTACCAATTTGGTGTTTCATTCCATCAATTCCACCCTAAAACTAACTGAATCCTCCATAAGATACATAGAGTTTCAAGAAATTTCTTCAAGAACTCAAAGGAGGGTTTTGCAAGATTTCTTCCAAAAGGTAATCCTACACCCTTAGACTTACATGTATGGATATATTATAGGAATATGAGTATGAATTAAGTATTGGAACTTATGGTATGGTGATTGTAAGCCATACGTTCCCAATTTAAATACATAACCATTATAGAGATTGAAATGCGATTATTTCATGGAATTTTGTTGGTTGGGTGTGGATGGATTGTCATGTATGTGATGTTGGAAGTTATGAATTGTTTAAGAATAATGGTGGGATAAAGTTTTGGTAAATGATAGTAGTTGGATGAACTAATTCTATGGTTAAGAGGTGTAGAGATTCATGCCTACTAGGTGTTTGATAAAATGCCTAAATGGCCTAAATTATGGAATTTGTTACTAATATTGGTCCAATTGGATGTTGTTATTGTAGATTGAAGTTTCTTAGTGTAGTAGATCATTGTATTATCATTAAGGAACGAATTTGAGTTATGTTGGCTAAACTCTTCTATAAGAATTGGAACCCCCAATACCTTTGTAAGTTCCAAGATATTTATTATAAATCGAGTATTCCGAATAAGTTTTGTGACAAAGATATATGTTTAATTCGTGTTTCAAATGCTCTTATCGCATTGTATTATAAATTGAGGATGTGTTCCAAACTATGGATTGGGTACCTACATGTTATGATTCCAAGTCATGATTTATGTGGAAATTATAATGCTAAATTGTGAGGAGATTGTGATTGGGATTACACCTCCACCCACATACATTGGAGTGAGGCGGCAATGCCGCTTTGTGTATGATTTTGGAATTGTTGTTGCACCAACACCCACATATACATATTGGGGTGAGGCGGCATGGCCACTTTGTGTAGGTATTGGTATCGTTGATGCACTTCCACCCGCATACATTTGGTGAGGCGGCATGGCCTCTTTGTATGGGTTGTTGGTACTGTGGTTATACCTCCACCCGCATACATTGGGGTGAGGCGGCAGGGCCGCTTGAGTAGAGTTTTGGTATTGTGGTTACACCTTTACTCGCACACATTGGGGTGATGCGGCATGGCCACTTTGTGTGGAAACAATTATAGGGGGTCTCGTCTTAAATTCTATAAATGTTAATGACAACTCTTGATAAGCTTGCTTTGGTTTAAACGGGTAATTATGCTATTCTATTGTCGCCCTGGTTCATCATATTCATATTGTATTTTCAAATTCTTAAATTGTTGTTTGGTTTGCATACTAGCACTATTCGACATGTACTAAACTCCCTTTTTCCGGGGCGCTGCATCTTTAATGGATGCAGGTGGTTCCACACCGGAGGATATTGACCAGTGCTAGCGGTGCTCATTCTTCCCAGATGACTCGGTGAGCCCCATTTCATTTCGGGGTTATGCGTCGTTTGTTTCGTAGGTGTTATCGTGTTTTGAGGTATAGCAGAAGCCTTGTTGCCGGCACTATCATTGTACTCTTTGGTATTCTTTGAGGCTCTGTAGACTAAGTATGGGTTGTGTATGGGTGTTGGGTATGTTAAACAACTTGTGTTGTGATTAAATCACTTGTTCCACTTTGAACCATGCAGGTATGTGTGTGTGTGTTTTCAGACTTATTAATAGAGTAACTAATGGTAATGAATTGGTATTGTAGACATAATCACCTTATTCACTAATTAACGAAAATATGTATTATCCTTATTCATGGATGAGTTCTGCTAGAAGGAAATCTAATAGGCTTTCTCGGCCAGGTTCACTCGGTTGAGCGCCGATCGCGCTACCCGAGTTTGGGGCATGACAATAGTATCCATGAACCGTAGCATATGTCCAATGACCTCCTGGAAGCCCGGTGCTGACATGAAATCTACCAGGGCTGGCTCTGCTGCAGGCACCTCGCCCTGCTCCTCAATAATGGGATCCTCTACCGGATCCGCTGGTGGCATGGCTGGGGAAACTCTGGGACGTCCTCGTCCCCTACCTCGGGCCGGTGCCCTCCCCCGACCTCTGCCTCGGCCTCTAGAAATAGGGGGATCAGTTTCTCTCAGGTCTGGAACATCCGCCGTGCGCGTTCTCACCATTTATGAGAGAATAAGAGAAAGATACTTAGTATAACATCAACTGCACGATAGGAGATGAAGAAAGAGTAGTTTCCTAACACCCTATAACCTCTCGAAGATAAGTACGAACGTCTCCGTACCGATCCGCAAGACTCTAATAGGCCTGCTCATAACTTGTGAGACCTACGTGAACCTAGTGCTCTGATACCATGTTGTCACGACCCAATTTCTCCCATAGGCCGTGATGGTGCCCAACGTTACCGCTAAGCAAGCCAACAGTGAACTAACCATGTGATTGTTTCTTTTAACAATTTAGAAATAGTTAATCCATAATTATTGAATAGATAAGATGTGAAAATTTAATAAAATGAGAGTTAACCGATTTCAAGAGCTAATGAAACGAAGTAAATAATCAAAAATCATCAAGTGACTACTAGTATGATCTCCAAGACCTGGTGTCACAAGTGTATGAGCTACTAGTAGAATATACAAAATACTACTACACTACTGTGTGAAGTGAAATAGATAGAAATTAAAAGCAAAAGGAAGACTCCGGGTGCTGCAGAACGGGTTCGGAAGGCAGCTCATCGCTAAGTCTCGAGGAAGTCAAAGATGCGCGCCGGACTGATAACCAGATGCACCTGCCTCAGATCCCGTACGATTAGTGCAGAAGTGTAGCGTGAGTACATAAACAACATGCACCCAGTAAGTATCTAGTCTAACATCGAAGAAGTAGTGACGAGGGGTCGACTTCGACACTTATTATGGGCCAACAATAAAATACTGAAATTATAACTAAGCATTGACTATATAAATACAATGAAATCTCAATAACAAAAAATAAAAGATCAATTCTTTCACTAATAGTAAATGCCAAATTAATTCCCATCAATTTACAAATTAATCTCTCAAGCCAATGGAACAATATCAATTATAATTGCGCTCCAAGAATTATTACGCACGAATTATGTCGAGGTCGTACGGCCCGATCCGACATACAAATATATACACTGTGCACTGCCGAGGGTCGAACGACACAAAAAATAGGTGCATCTATTTTATTACCGAAGTGTTCGGCCTGCTCCACAAGAGGAGAAAATACCTTATAAACAACCGATTCAAAGTTTATTAATAGGCTATCATTCAAAGAAACACCAATGCTCATTAACGGTCAACTAACCCGTCCAATATTCAAGTAAATGAAATTTTACCTTTTAAAATTCCTTTATCAAGTTCCAATATGTTTTAAACAATTAAATTAGCAGGTAGAGTGCACAGACCGCAAGTATAACATGATTTGGGTCCTAGACTACCCGGACATAAGCATACTTAGTAGCTACGTATGGACTCTCGTCACCTCGTACGTACATAGCCCCCAAAAATAGAAGCACATATTAGTTCAATTTACCTATGGGGTTAATTTCCTCTTACAAGGTTAGAAAAGAGACTTACCTCGTCTCAAAGCTTACTTGCCGGTCCACAATTGTGCTTTAAACCCTCAACTCGGTTCCAAACGACTCGAAACTAAGTCAAATGTTATATAAAATAGCCAATACATCTTCAAAAGTTCATATCCTAACTATTAAAGTGATTTCCCAACCCTAATTGAAGAATTCCTAAAAATCACCCCCGGGCCCACGTGTCCGGATTCCGTACATTTTTGAAGAAAGTTGTTACCCACAACCTCATGAACTGAAATATATAATTTTTACTAAATTCCATAACCATTTTCGTGGTTAAATCCCATTTTTATCAAAAACCTAAGTTTTTTATCTAAACACATGATTTTACTAATTTACATGTTAAATCTGCCTATAATCTATGTATTTAACTCACATTGTGTAGAAATTACTTACCTCAAAGTGTTAGGTGAAAACCCCCTCTCTAAGAGCTCCAAGAATCACCCAAGCAATGAAATAAATCAGCCCAAAATAAGTCCCGTATTAAATTGATTTTCATGCCTGCCGAGGGTTGGCCGCTTCTGCGGCTCTACATCTGCGGAAAAGTCATTGCAGATGCGTCCCTTGCCCAGTGGCCTACTTCAGCTTCTGCGGACCTCTATCCCACTTCTGCGGGTCCACTCCGGTGCCGCACACGCCACACCTACGAATTAAGTCATCGCAGGTGCGTGTGACAACCCGGCCTGTCGTCTTGAGAGTTATAGATCCGATCCCCTATTTAACTACTTCCCCCGTATCATTTTATGCTATTGTGACTTGCCGGGAGGTTTCATTTTGGTTTTTGGCAATGTTTGGGACAATTAATCCATAAATGGAGATTTAAGCCTTAGGATTGGAATCGTAGTCAGAATTGTGTGAAAATGACTCCGGAATAGAGTTCTGTCGTTTCTGTTAGCTCTATTAGGTGATTTTGGACTTAGGGGCGTATCTGGATAGTGTTTTGGAGGTCCATAGTAGATTTAGGCTTGAATTGGAGAAAGTTGGAATTTTGGCAATTTTGGCCGGCAGTGAAAATTTTGATATCGGACCCGGAATAGAATTCCAGAAGTAGGAGTAGGTTCATAGTGTCATTTTTGACTTGTGTGTAAAATCTGAGGTTATTCGGACGAGATTTGATATGTTTCGACGTCAGTTGTAGATTTGGGAAATTTCAAACTTCCTTGGGCTTGAATTCGTGCATTTTTCGTGTTGTGATGTTGTTCGATGTAATTTGAAGGCTCGACTAAGTTCATATGGTATTTTAGGATTGGTTGATATGTTTGGTAGAGGTCCAGGGGGGAGGGCTCGGGTGAGTTTCGAGTGCTTAACGGGTTGATTTGGACATAGGTGAAACTGCTGATGTTGTTGTATTTGGTGCCACCGCACCTGCGCACTTTGGGCCACAGGTGCGGTGCCGTAAAAGCAGCTATGGAACCGCAGAAGCGGTAATGGGAAGGAGGTATGGGATCGCAGGTGCGAGGGGTGTTCCGCATCTGCAATGCCCTCATGTGCGAGTGAAGGAACCGCAGCAGCGGTCTGGAACCACAGAAGCGGACAAAAGGTCCGCAGGTGCGCACACGCAGGTGCGACCTGTTGATCACAGATGCGGACGAGGTACCTTAATTGAAAAGCCGCACCTGCGATGGGAATTCCGCAGGTGCGGAACAGCAGATGGGATCCTTGGCCCGCAGGTGCGATAATCGCTGGGCAGAAAAGGGCAAATTCAAGGGTTGAAATTTTATAACACAAAATTTAATTGAGAGCTCAGAGGATGGCAAAGTTTCGAGAGTTTTTCAGAGGAATCAGTAGGTAACGATTCCTAATCCTATTTTGATCATATGTCATTAATCCATAGTTGTTTTTCTTCATTAAATTAAGATATTTGAGTGAGGAAATTTGGGGAATTGGGGGAAAAGTTCCCCAACCAAAAATCTGAAGTTTGAGTGGGAATTAGGCATCGGATTTGGATAATTTTGGTACGGGTGATCTCGTGAGCGAATGGGTATTCATAATTTATGATTTTTACCCGATTCCAAGACGTGGGCCCGAGGAGGCATTTTGGGCGTTTTTCAATTTTCTTGCCTTAGCTTTGATTTCATTAGCTAGATTAGTTACGTTTAGCTATATTTACATTATGTAATTGATTTGATTAGATTTGGGCCACTCGGAGTTGGATACTCGTGGCAAGAGCATGATTTTGGATTTGATTTGAGCTTGATTCGAGGTAAGTGGCTTGCCTAAACTTGTGTGGGGGAACTCCCCTTAGGATTTAGTAGTAGTTTAATATATGAGCATCGTGGACGTGAGGTGACTAGTACGTACACATGCTATTTGTTGTAAAACTCCGTTTTCACTAAGTCATAACTTGTTTTCTCCTTATTTGAAACACACTAGCATATGTAACTATCTTGTTTAGACTAGAATAGCATGCCTACTTGAACTCTGTGCTGCATGTTTAGTGAAATTCCTTGCTTTCCTTGACATGAACTTAGTCTAAATTGTAGAATTTCCTGCTGTAATAGTTATTTTGGTTGATTGCGCTGCATATTTACTTTGGGACTACGGAACGGTATTCCGGGAGATCCCCCTGTACTGCATATTTATTTTGGGACTACGGAACGGTATTCCGAGAGATCTCCCCTATTTTGAATATTTATTTTGGGACTACGGAACGGTATTCCTGGAGATCCCCCTGCACATTTACGTTTGGGACTACGATACGGTATCTCGTGAGATCCCCTGTTGTTATCATTGTGTTCTGAGCTATTGTCTTTCATTTGTTTCTACTCCTGTTAGATTTTCCGTATTTATTTTACTGTGATATTTTCATTCTGCCTTATTTCATTATATTTATACTAGTAGGGCCCTGACCTGATCTCATCACTACTCGACTGAGGTTAGGCTTGGCACTTACTGGGTAATGTTATGGTGTACTCACACCCTTTCCTACACATGTTTTTCGTGTGCAGATCCAAGTTTATCTTACTAGCCTCATCACTAGTTGTAGTCGCTGCTGATTATTGGAGACTTCAAAGTACATCTGCTCGTGCCCGCAGATCCTCAGAGTCCCCCTCTATTCCCCTATGTTCATTTTTCCTTCTTTCTATAGAAATGATGTATAGAACGGTTAAGACTTCTTAGTAGCTTGTGACTTACGATATTCCGGGTTTTGGGAAATTGTTTTGTACTTTTTCAGAGGTGTAATTGTATATGCCAAGTGGCATTCAGTTGCTTATTAGATATTTGTTACTGTTAGTAGTTAATGTTCATATTTTTATTTCATTTTCGCAAAGTATTAGGCTTACCTAGTCGTAGAGATAAGGTACCGTCACGACAGTTCACAAAGGGAGAAATTGGGTTGTGACAAGTTGGTATCAGAGCTCTAGGTTTATATGAGTCGTGAGTCACAAGCCGGTTTATTAGAGTCTCGCGGATCGGTACAGAGACGTCTGTACTTATCTTCGGGAGGCTATGGAACTGTTAGGAACAAATATACTTCTTTGATTCCTTGTTGTGTGAGTTATTGGCATCTAATTCTAAAAAACAAAAAATCACTATTCTATTCTCTCTCACAGATGGTGAGGACCCATACCGGAGGATCTGACGACAAGGCACCCGCGCCCCCTGCTAGAGCCTCCAGAGGCCGAGGCCGGGGTAGAGTACGACCATGCGGTGCAGCCAAAGCACCCGCGCTAGCTGCGACAGAGGAGCCCCCAGCAGTTCCAACTGGAGGGCAGGCACCGGAGGTTCCTATTGCTGCACCAGCCCTCCAGGAGACTCTAGCCCAGTTCATCAGCATGTTTATCACCTTAGCTTAGGCTAGATTGATTCCGTTAGCTCCTGCCACATCTCAGGCTGGGGGAGGGGCACAGACTCCCGCAGCCCACACTCCTGAGCAGAGGGTCCAGGTTAATCAGGCCCCAGAGTGCATTCTTATGCCACCGGTATCCCCGGTTCAGCATGAGACTAGGACAACCGCTTCTGAGGCGGAGCAACTCAGACTGGAGAGGCACCAGAAGTACCACCCACCTAAATTTAGCGGATTAGCTATAGATGATGCTCAGGGTTTTATGGAGGAGTGTCATCGTATTCTCCGTACTATGGGTGTAGAGGAGACGAGTGGGGTTTCTTTTACCACTTTCCAGCTTAGAGGAGCAGCCTATCAGTGGTGGCATGCTTATGAGTTGAGTAGTCCGGATGAGGCAGCTTCACTTACATGGACTCAGTTCTCGAACATATTTTTGAGAGAGTATGTCCCACAGAGCCTCAAGGACTCATGGCGCGCGAAGTTTGAGCAGCTGCGCTAGGGTGCTATGACTGTGTTAGAGTATGCAGTCCGCTTCAGTGATTTGGCCCGACATGCACCGGCCTTGGTTGCCACAGTTCGAGAGAGGGTTCAATGATTTATTGAGGGACTCCACCCCAATATCAGGATTAGTATGGTCAGGGAGCTGGAGATGGATATTCCTTACCAGCAGGTTGTGAGTATTGCTAGGAGATTGGAGGGCATGCTTGCCCGAGAACGAGAGGAGAGAGAGGCCAAGAGGTCTTGAGGGACTGGTTCTTATTCTGGAGCTCGTGCCCCAGCAGCTCACCATGGTAGGGGTTATGTGGGTCGCCCTATTCATTCAGCTCTTCCAGCCGCCAATGGTGTTCCAGCCCCTTCTAGGCCCCAGGAGCCTTATTATGCACCGCCAGTAGCTAGTGTGCCTCCTACTCGGGGTACTTTTAGTGGTTAGTCAAGCAGACCTGGCCCGAGTCAGTCGCAACATCCACACCCTCCGAGGGGTTGTTTTGAGTGTGGAGACACCCGCCATATGATGAGGGATTGCCCCAGACTTAGGAAGGTTGCACCTCCACAGACTTCTCAGCTACCACGTGCTCCATCGGGTCCTCAAGCCATGAATCCAGCACCAGCTACCGCCCCATCTGCTCAGTCAACTCGAGGTGGAGGTCGGGGAGGTTGAGGTCTCCCTAGAGGGGGAGGCCAGGCCAGGTATTATGTTCTTCCGACTTATACAGAGGAAGTTGCTTCCGACTCTGTCATTACATGTATTGTTCCAGTCTGTCATAGAGATGCATCGGTGTTATTTGACCCAGGCTCTACGGATTCATATGTGTCCTCTTATTTTGCCCCATATTTGGGCGTATCTCGGGATTCTTTGAGTTCCCTTGTTTATGTGTCTACTTTTGTGGGAGATTCTCTTATGGTGGACAGCGTATATCAGTCGTGTTTGGTTTCTCTTTGTGGTTTTGAGACCAGAGCTGACTGATTATTAATCAGTATGGTAGATTTTGATGTTATCTTGGGCATGGACTAGTTGTCGCCCCATTATGCTATTCTTGATTGTCACACTAAGATCGTGACGCTGGCTATGCCAGGCTTACCGCGATTAGAGTGGAGGGGTACCTTAGAGTATACTCCCACCCGAGTTATTTCCTTTCTTAAAGCTCAACGAATGGTTGAGAAGGGGTGTGACGCGTATCTAGCTTATGTGAGAGATGTCAGTATTGATACCCCTATAGTTGAGTTAGTTCTAGTAGTGAGGGACTATCCATATGTATTCCCAACTGATCTTTCGGGCATGCCGCCCGACAGAGATTAATTTCGGCATTGATTTATTGCCGGGCTCCCAGCCCATCTCTATTCCTCCATACCGTTTGGCTCCTCCTGAGTTGAAGGAGTTGAAGGAGTAGTTGCAGAATTTGCTTGATGAGGGCTTCATTCGGCCCAGTGTGTCACCTTGGGGTGCTCCTGCCTTGTTTGTGAAGAAAAAGGATGGTTCTATGCGTATGTGTATTGGTTATCACCAGTTGAACAAAGTCACATTGAAGAACATGTATCCTTTGCCTCGTATTGATGACCTATTTGATCAGTTACAGGGTACCAAAGTTTTTTTCAAGATTGACTTATGTTCAGGCTATCATCAGTTGAAGATTCAGGAGCTAGATATCCCAAAGACTGCTTTCAGGACCAGATATGGTCACTATGAGTTTCTCGTTATGTCTTTTGGGCTGACAAATGCCCCAACAGCTTTTATGCACTTGATGCACAGTGTGTTCCGGCCCTATATTGATTCTTTCATCATCATATTCATTGATGACATTCTAGTGTATTTCTCGGACTCCGGAGGATAATGAGCAACCCCTGAGGACAGTGCTTCAGACCTTGAGAGAAAAGAAGTTGTATGCAAAGTTCTCAAAATGTGAGTTCTGGTTAGACGCCGTGGCATTTTTGGGTCATATTGTGTCGAGTGAGGTGATCAAGGTGGATCCAAAGAAGGTGGAAGCAGTGCAGAGTTGGCCCATACCGTCCTCAGCTACAGAGATCAGTTTTCTTGGGTTGGCGGGGTATTACCGTCGGTTTGTTGAGGGATTTTCTTCTATTACAACACCTATGACCAGGCTGACCCAGAAGGGTGCTCCGTTTAGGTAGATAAAGGAGTGTGAGGAGAGCTTTCAGAAGCTCAAGACAACTTTGACTACAACTCCAGTATTAGTATTACCTTCAGGTTTGGGGTCTTATACAGTTTATTATGATGCGTCGCGAGTTGGCCTCGACGCGGTGTTGATGCAAGACCATAGGGTGATTGCCTATGCGTCCAGACATTTGAAGGTGCATGAAAAGAACTATCCTGTCCATGACCTTGAGCTAGCAGCTATTGTTCATGCCTTGAAGATTTGGAGGCACTGTTTATACGGCGTTCCTTGTGAGATCTACATTGATCACCGGAGTTTGCAGCATCTGTTCAAGCAGAAGGATCTTAATTTGCGTAAGAGGAGATGGTTAGAGCTGCTTAAGGATTATGGCATCACCATTTTGTACCATCCGGGGAAGGCCAATGTGGTGGCCGATGCTTTAAGTCGCCGGGTAGAGAGTTTGGGGACTTTAGCTTATCTACCAGTAGCAGAGAGGCCCATGGCGTTTGATGTTCAGGCCTTAGCCAGCCAGTTTGTGAGATTAGATATTTCTGAGCCGAGTCGAGCATTGGCTTGTGTGGTCTCTCGGTCTTCTCTTTATGATCGTATCAGGGAGCGTCAGTATGATGACCCACATCTGCTTGTCCTTTAGGACACGATCCAGCACAACGATGCTAAGGAGGTCACTCTTGGGGAGGATGGTGTATTGAGGATGTAGGGCAGGTTATGTGTACCCAATGTGGACGGTTTGCGTGAGTTGATTCTCCAGAAGGCTCACAGCTCGCGGTACTCCATTCATCCGGGTGCCGCGAAGATATATCAGAACCTGAGGCAGCATTATTGGTGGAGGAGGATGAAGAAGGACATAGTAGAGTATGTGGCTATATGTCTAAATTTCCAGCAAGTGAAGTATGAGCATCAGCGGCCGGGTGGGTTGCTTCAGAAGATAGTGATTTCGGAGTGGAAATGGGAGCGAATAACTATGGACTTCGTTGTTGGACTCCCACGGACTCAGCGAAAGTTTGATGTAGTTTGGGTGATTGTGGACAGGCTGACCAAGTCAGCTCATTTCATTCCAATGATGACTACCTATTCTTCCGAGCAGCTTGCTCGAATTTACATTCGTGAGATTGTCAGACTTCATAGCATACCGGTATCTATCATCTCTGACTGGGTCACGCAGTTTACATCGTGGTTCTGTAGAGCGGTACAGTAGGAGTTGGGTACTCGGGTGGAGTTGAGCACAAATTTTCTCCCTCAGACGGACGGGCAGTCCAAGCGCACTATTTAGATTCCTGAGGATATACTCCGTGCGTGTGTGATGGAGTTTGGAGGTTCTTGGGATTAGTTCTTGCCACTTGCGGAGTTCGCCTACAACAACAGTTATCAGTCCAGCACTCAGATGACACCGTATGAGGCTCTGTATGGTAGGCGGTGTCGGTCCCCAGTGGGTTGGTTCGAGCCGGGCGAGGACAGATTATTGGGTATGGACTTGGTTCAGGATGCCTTGGAGAAGGTGAAGGTGATTCAGGACAGACTTCACGCAGCCGGGTCCAGACAGAAGAGCTATGCAGACCGGAAGGTTCGCGATGTTGCATTTATGGTTAGAGAGCGGGTCCTGCTTCGGGTTTCACCTATGAAGGGCGTTATGAGGTTCATAAAGAGGGGCAAGCTGAGCCCAAGGTTTATTGGCCCATTTGAGGTGTTGCGGTGATTTGGGGAGGTTGCTTATGAGCTTGCCTTACCTCCCAGCCTTGCAGGAGTTCATCCGGTATTTCATGTTTTGATGCTCCGGAGGTATCACGACGATCCATCTCATGTGTTGAATTTTAGCTCAGTCCAGTTGGACAAGGATCTATCCTATGTTGAGAAGCCAAAGGCTATTTTAGACAGGCAGGTTCGGAAGCTGAGGTCAAAGAACATTGCATCAGTAAAGGTTCAGTGGTGGGGTCAGCCGGTCGAGGATGTGACTTGGTAGACCGAGCAGGATATGCGTAACCATTATCCTCATCTTTTCACAGCTTCAGATATGTCTCTATACTCGTTTGAGGACAAACGATTATTTTAAGAGGGGGAGGATGTGACGACCCGGCCGGTCATCTTGAGAGTTATAGTCTCGATCCCCTATTTAACTGCTTCCCCCGTATTTTTTTCTGTTATTGTGACTTGCCGGGAGGTTTCATTTTGGTTTTTGGAAGTGTTTGGGACACTTAGTCCCTAAATGGAGGTTTAAGCCTTAAGATTGGCACCGTAGTCGGAACTGTGTGAAGATGACTCCGAAATGGAGTTCCGTCGATTCCGTTAGCTCCATTAGGTGATTTTGGACTTAGGGGCGTGTCCGGATAGTACTTTGGAGGTCCATAGTAGATTTTGGCTTGAATTGGCGAAAGTTAGAATTTTGGCAATTTTGGCCGGCTGTAGAAATTTTGATATCGGACCCGGAATGGAATTCCGGAAGTGGGAGTAGGTTTACAGTGTCATTGTTGTCTTGTGGGTAAAATTTGAAGTCATTCGGATGAGATTTGATATGTTTCGACGTCGGTTGTAGATTTGGGAAATTTCAAAGTTCCTTGGGCTTGAATCCGTGCATTTTTCGTGTTGTGATGTTGTTCAATGTGATTTGAAGGCTTGACTAAGTTCGTATGGTATTTTAGGATTGGTTGGTATGTTTGGTTGAGGTCTGGGGGGTCTTGGGTGAATTTCGGGTGCTTAACGGGTTGATTTGGACTTAGGTGAATCTATTGATGTTGCTGTATCTGGTTTCACCGCACCTACGCACTTTGGGCCGCAGGTGCGAAGCCACAGAAGAGGCTGTGGAACCATAGAAGCAGAATTGGAAGGAGGTCTGGGATCGCAGGTGCGAGGGGTGTTCCGCATCTGGGATGCCCACATGTGTAAGTGATGGAACCGTAGGAGCGGTCTGGGATCGCAGAAGCGGACAAAAGGTCCGCAGGTGCACGCAGGTGCGACCTGTTGATCGCATATGCGGACGAGGTACCTTAAGTGAAAAGCCGCACCTGCGATGGGAATTTCGCAGGTGCGGAACCGAAGATGTGATCCTTGGCCCGCAGGTGCGATAATCGCTGGGCAGAAAAAGGCAGATTGGAGGGTTGAAATTTTATAACACAAAATTTGATTGAGAGCTCGGAGGAAGGCGAGTTTTCGAGCGTTTTTCAAAGGAATCAGTGGGTAACGATTCCTAATCATATTTTGATCATATGTCATTAATCCATAGTTGTTTTTCTTCATTAAATTAAGGAATTTGAGTGAGGAAATTTGGGGAATTGGGGGAAAAGGTCCCCAACCAAAAATCTGAGTTTTGAGTGGGAATTAGGCATTGGATTTGGATAATTTTGGTACGAGTGATCTTGTGAGCGTATGGGTGTTCATAATTTGTGACTTTTACCCGATTTCGAGACGTGGTCCAGGGGAGGCTTTTTGGGCATTTTTCTATTTTCTTTCCTTAGCTTCTATTTCATTAGCTAGATTAGTTACTTGTAGCTATTACGTTATGTAATTGATTTAATTAGATTTGGGCCACTCGGAGTTGGATACTCGTGGCAAGAGCGTGATTTCAGATTTGATTTGAGCTTGGTTCGAGGTAAGTGACTTGCCTAACCTTGTGTGGGGGAACTCCCCTTAGGATTTGGTATTGTTTAATATATGAGCGCCGTGGACGTGAGGTGACGAGTATCTACACGGGCTATTTATTGTAAAAATCCATTTTCACTAAGTCATAACTTGTTTTCTCCTTATTTGAAACACACTAGCATATGTAACTATCCTGTTTAGACTAGAATAGCATGCCTACTTGTTTAACTGCCTACTTAAACTCTGTGCAACATGTTTAGTGAAATTCCCTGCTTTTCTTGACTTGAACTTAGTCTATACTGTAGAATTTCCTGCTGGAATTGTTATTTCGGTTGATTGCACTGGATATTTATTTTGGGACTATGGAACGGTATTTTGGGGATCCCTCTGTACTGCATATTTATTTTGGGACTATGGAACGGTATTCCGTGAGATTCCTCCCTATTTTGCATATTTATTTTGGGACTACGGAACGGTATTCTGGGAGATTCCCCTGCACATTTACATTTGGGACTACGAGACGGTATCTCAGGAGATCCCTTGTTGTTATCACTCTATTCTGAGCTGTTGTCTTTCATTTGTTTCTACTCCAGTTAGATTTTTCGTATTTATTTTACTATGATATTTTCATTCTGCCTTATTTCATTATATTTATACCAGTAGGGCCCTGACCTGATCTCGTCACTACTCGACCAAGGTTAGGCTTGGCACTTACTAGGTACCATTGTGGTGTACTCATGCCCTTTCCTTCATATGTTTTTCGTGTGCAGATCCAGGTTCATCTTACCAGCCTTATCAGTAGTTGTAGTCGTTGCTTCTTATTGGAGACTTCAAGGTATATCTGCTCATGCCCGCAGATCCTCAGAGTCCCCTTCTATTCCCCTATGTTCATTTTTCCTTCTTTCTGTAGAAATGCTGTATAAAACGGTTAAGACTTCTTAGTAGCTTGTGACTTACGGTATTCCGGGTTTTGGGAAATTGTTTTATACTTTTCCAGAGGTGTAATTGTATATGACGAGCGACATTCAGTTGCTTATTAGATATTTCTTATTGTTAGTTGTTAATGTTCATGTTTTTGTTTCATTTCTGCATAGTGTTAGGTTTACCTAGTCGTAGAGACTAGGTGTCATCACGACGGTTCACGGAGGGAGAAATTGGGTCGTGACAGTGCGCATGCCCACCCGCACCTGCGGTTCCTAGGCCATTTCTGCGGCTTTTTGTTCACTTCTGTGAGCTCGCACATGTGGCTAGCACTCTGCAGGTGCGATTACACCAAAAGTCCGGTGCTTCAGCTGCTGCCCCTAAGTCCAAGCTTGGTCCGTGACTAGTCCGATTGACACTCGCCCCCCCGCCCAAACATGCCGACAAGTTTGAAATCATAAAACGGGCTCGCTCGCACCCTCGGAACGCATAAAACAACAACGAAACTAAGAATCATTCCCCAAACCAAATTGAATCAAAATATGAACTACAAGTTCTTCCAACTAACTCTGATACGCCGAAAAATACTTAGACTACTCAGAACGATACCAAATTTTGTGTACAAGTCTTAAATCACCATACGGGACTATTCCCGGTCTTGGAATTCCAATTGGACCTCGATAACACCAAAATCTACTCCAACCCAAACTTAAAGAGCTTTAAACCTTCAAAGAGCCAACTTTCCCTATTAGACGCCGAAACACTCCCGGGTCATCCAAAACCCGATCTGAATATACACCCAAGTTTGAAATCATCATACGAACCTATTGGAACCATCAAATCCAAATTCTGAGATCGTTTACACAAAACATTATTCGAATTCAATCTTAGCCTTTTTCAACCCGAACCCTTCCAAATCCCGAACTAACTATCCCTGCAAGTCATAAAACAGTAAAAGCACATACAAGGAGTTTTATTTAGGAGAACGGGGTTCTAGAAATAAAACGACCGGTCTGGTCATTACAAATTATATGTTTGAATTGTAATTTCGTACTCAGTCATATTCATTCATTGCATATCATATCTCAGCCTCTGTTGTTATTTATTGATACTTCATATCATAATTTTGGGCTGGTTTCATGACATTGTGATCCTAAGAGACTGGAGAGATTGATGACCGAGTGAGGTCGAGAGCCTGATTGTGAGTGATATTTATGGGATCGGGCCGCACACCGCAATATGTTTTTATTTATTCATGTCTTGACCTGGCTTATTATAGCGCTTGGGCAGAAGGAGACCCTTAGTGCAGTGGATATTATAGTTGGGATAGAGTTACCTGGGCATGGAGGTTCCCTATATATTCACATTTGTTATGGATTTTCCCGAGCATGGAGTTTGTCACGACCCAAACCGATGGGCCGCGACGGGCACCCGATACCTTACTCAACTGAGTACCAATATAACATATCTTTTCGTATCATACTATCATAGATAACTGAGCCGGAGAGGCTGCCATGAGATAAGTAGAGTACAACATATAATACCAACTTATACATAAGACATATGGGCCTCTAAGACCAAAATAACCACTCGTACACTGAACATAGGCTGGCAAGGCCATGCAATCTTTTACGTACATGACATCTATCTACAAGCCTCAAAGAATACATAATTGTCATAAAGGTTTGGACAGAGCCCCGCCATACCAAACAATACACATCTAAATCGTACTGACTAAACAGGAAACTCCGGAGCAAATAGAGTGTACTAACATCTTCCGCTGAGCTGATCGCCTACTTGGAGGACTCTCGACCTATCTATCGAGACCTGCGGGCATGAAACGCAGTGTCCCCAGGAAAAAGAGACATCAATACATATAATGTACCGAGTATGTAAGGAATAAAAATCAGTAAGTAATAGATATGAGAGAAACATGGAGTAAAAGACTCGATATGTACGTCTGCATAGCTCTGTGAATCATTTTGTTTTTATAATGTCATGCATATGCGTATAAATGTCATACCATGCATAGGTATATGCGTTCATAACATCATCAAGCCTATGAGGGCATCCCATCATATCATTTCGGCCACTGTGCGCAAATCATCACCGTATACAAGCTGATCAGGTTGTGGTGCGTATATAACGCCGTAACCTTTTCCCATATCCCATATACATATATATACATATATATGCGTATATAATGCCATCTGGTCATGGGTCAATGTATATGTATAAATGCATGAAATGCATAAGAAATACGTTAATAAGATTTCTCAGAATGTCATAAAAATAATATACCTGTCGGATAGACTTTATCAAATACGTATTTTTCTGAGACCCATGAACAGAAGATATAATAATAATTCACATGGGGAATCAAGAATATAGACACCTCTAGTATTTCTATGAATAGAGTCATTTATGGAAGTTGTGTATTTTGCTCGTTAAATTTGTATCATTTGGACCATGCCAAAAGAAAGAAGGAATAGCCTTAACATACCTGAGTCGATTCTCTTGAGAAAGATTACACCGTATTCCCTTAGAATTGAAAAATCACACGTTAATTTGAATTGTTGAAGGTCTTGGGCGTTGATTATATGATATATAATATGCAGATGCATATTAGAATGGTTTAACGTTACTTGTTTAAGGAAAGCTTGGCTAAACTCTTTCGTAAGAGATTAGGACATGATTTTGATCTTAGGAATGTTATTCTTAACTTTAGGTGGGCCCCACATGCTAGGTGACTAAGCCCCACAATTTACATAAATAAGCCACCTTTCAACCACAATATAAGAGTCATAACTTTGGGATGGTGGGCAGCCACGTTTGGGTTGGGGGGGGGAATTAGGATAATCAAAATATCCTAATTATTTATCTAATCTTCCCCCAAATATTATTAATTACCCAATCAATTTCTTAATTAACTAGGTAATCTTCCATTACCCAATAATCCATATAATTAGGAATTATCTCAAATTATTTAAAGTACTACTCACTTTTAACACACTTTGTACACCTTACTATCATGGTCATGTGGTACCTTGTATGGTACTAGTCCATAAATACAGCGGTATTATAGCTCGGACCATATTTTATCCCAAAATGTCAAACGTTGACGAAATTTCTTTTCTTCGATTTGCTTACCCTTTCTCTTTCACGAATTTACTCATCACGTGTTTGAAATAGAATAATGCTTATAATTTCAAAATAACCTCATTCCTGAATTCACGTCGATTAACTTACGACAAAATTTTAACGTACAAAAATACGGGATGTAACATCTCATTTCCGAGCTTTCATCAATTTATTTATGGCGTACTTTCACGTACGAAAATATGGGGTGTAACAGAGTTGCCCTATACATTTATATTGAGGGATGGATCTTCCCTAGGCTAGACCTGCCCCGTACAGTACTGAGTGATTAAGCACTCTGAGAGTGTGAGTACATGAGTTCATCATTAAGATGCATTGCATTCGACATGCATACTTGAGATACATGCATAGATATGCATTTCCTCATGTTACTCGGTTTTGGTGACATTCATAATTTTACCTGTATATTGACATGTAGGCATAGAGATGCATTTTCCTCATGCTATCTGAAAATAAAATATCTTATTTATTGTTGAAATGTTTTTGGGAAAATCACAGTTTTTCAAACGTTTTCATATATTTTTGAGGTTTTTGGCGAAAGATCTGGGATCTACTATTATACTTGAAAAGCAGGCCTATTTTCTGTAATTGTGAACCAGTTGAGTTATTTCTTGTACCATCTTTATTATATTGTTATGAACTGTTACTGGTTATTGGAGTTGGACTTTAACCCTTGTCCCAGCTTATCACTACTTTCAACCTAAGGTTAGGTTTGTTACTTATTGAGTACATGTGGTCGGTTGTACTCATACTACACTTCTGCACCTTGCGTGTAGATGTTGGATGCTCATGTAGCTGCGTACGACAGGAGCTGGATCTGAAGATGTACCTGCGTTCCGTGTCATAGCTGTCTCTTGATCTTGGTAGCTTTAGTATTTCAGAACTGTTCATGTATATTTCAAACAGATGGTGTATTTTATTTCAAACCAGCTTTGTAAACTCTATATCTTAGAAGCTCATGATCAGGGGTGGCCCGATGATATTTGGGGCCTAAAGCATACTTCATCGAGGGGTCTTAAATTCTCGGTATTACAAAAAATAATTTAGTAAAATTTTATTTAAAATTTATTTTTCTAGATTTTTGAGATACAAAATTATTAATATTTTGCTTATAATCGATCTTTTTACTTGGATCATATATGTTCTAGGATATTATTCCATTCTCTTAGAATTTTCTGATTTTCTGAAATATTTATGATAGATTTCTCACCAACTTCTTCTTCTTCTTGGATTTCATTATCGTCTAGCTCAATTTTGTTAGTGATTTGTTCATCTACCATAAATTCTTCCATATTGTCTGATTCAAAATTTTTATAGTTCGCTAAATATTTATCAATAACTCGTTTTTGGGAAAGTATTAAAGTTTTATCTCTTCCTTTTTTGGTTTTTAAATATGCGTATTCATATTTTCTTGTTGATATATATATATTAAAATTCTAATAAATAAACAAAAAGACAATATATAATTAAGAAAAAAAGATCTAACATGGGGAAAGCTTGAAATAAAAAGTGTTGGCAATTGCGAGAGGCAGATCTAGGATTTTCGGAGGATGGGTGCACCATTACTTTTTTTTAAAAAAAATTAAACAAAAAAGTTGGTAGGGGATTTGATCCCTTGACCTTAGGCTATTGGACCAAAATCAGTGCACCACTTTGTCTCTTTTGACCATGGGTTCCATCAAATATAAATATATATATATATATATATATATATATATATATATATATATATATATATATATATATATATATATATATATATCTATTTTTGTCAAATTATGTACATCATATCTATACTTTAACCCGAGGACCACGAGTTCACGTGAACCATATTTTACACTGTCGATCCGCCTCTGGCAATTGCTTTTTTGCTATCTTATTTGAGAGAATGATTTACGAGACAATGAACTTGTGAGTGTAGAGAGGACAAAAGGAATATAAAAGATTGAAGTAAAATATGGTTTGAAGAGAGAGTAATAAAGTGGTAAAATTAATGTAGGCCATGTGATAATGATGATGGTGTATAAATGAGGTAAGAATACACACATAAAGTTTATAGCCTTTAGACCTCAGGGTGAATCCCAAAAGTAACTATTCCTATTCCCAATATCGGGAGAAATTTTAAAATAGCTAGATTTACAAGTGGTAATTGAAAAATAGCTACAGTTTCAAAAGTAATTGAAATTTAGCCACTTTTCATGTAAAGATAAATCTGAACGAAAACACTGTTCAAAATCCAAAAAATATTCCAGCATAATATACTGGAGTTCCGGTATAATATACTAGGCTTCCAGCATAATATACTGGAGTTCCAGTATAATATACTGGTCTAGCATAATATGATGGAAGTTCATACACATGTATTCCAATCTCTAGTATATTATGCTGGAACTTTCCGTGTGTTGGAGTTCCAGCATAATATGCTGGAAGTTCATACACAGATGCACCAATCTCCAGTATATTATGCTGGAACTTTCCGTGTTGCAGCAAAATAGTGACTATTTTTCAATGACTTTGCAAATGCTAGCTATTTTTTAATTACCAGTTCGAAACCTGGCTAGCCCGTGCTATTGTCAACCCAATATCTCTAGCGGTCCCAATTTTTTTTTTTCATGAAAAATATAATTTTTCTTTGATATACTAAATATTTTTAAAAGAAAAATTATCACATACAACTATTTAACATTAAAAATTTTGGCCACCCCACAGATGTGGGGCCTCAAGCAATTGCTTGACTTGCTTTACCATTGGGTCGCCCCTGCTCATGATTTGTACTACCAGTCCTTGGGGAGTTAATAAATTTAGTTATCTCATCTTTGACTCACATAAGTATTATGATATTGTGTTTTATAGTTAATTGGCTTACCTAGTGGGTCGGGTTAGGTGCCATCACGATGGTTTGGATTTTGGGTCCACACACACACACACACACATGCTGTATTTTATGTCCTATTGACCATTCTGCATTCGAATTTTGTATTACTCCTTCTCTTTTGTACCATTTGTCTTCTATTTGTCTACCTAAAACTCCTGGTAATTTATTGAATAGGTTTTTACCTAATTCTTGGTCAAATGCATTTTCACTAATAGTACAGTAATAGAAATATTCAGTTAAGAATTTCTTTATATGGTGCCAACTACTTATACTTAATTTGTAACGAACCGGCTAGTTGTTTTGAGAGTATTAGTCCCGATTCCCTATTTATTGTTTCATCTGTTTCATTTTATGCTTGTGTAACATGTCAAGAGAATTTATTTTTGGTTTTGGAGTGAGATAGGACACATAGTCCCTGAAATGTAAGTTTAAGTCGTAGGAATCGACCATAGTTTGAATTGAGTGAAGACGGCTCCAAAATGGTGTTTCATCAGTTTCAATAGCTCCGTAGTGGGATTTTGGTCTTAGGAGCGTGTTCGGATGTTGAATTGGAGGTTCGTAGGTCATTTTAACGTCAATTGGCGAAAGATGGTAAATTTGATGATTTTTGGGAAGTTTGACTGGGAGTGGACTTTTTGTTATCGAGGTCAGATTATGATTTCAAAAGTTGGAGTAGGTCCATAATGTAAAATATGACTTGTGTGCAGAACTTGGGGTCAATCAGACGTAATTTGATAGGTTTCAGCATCAGTTGTAGAAGTTTGAAGTTTCAAAGTTAATTAATCTTGAATTGGGGTGCGATTTGTGTTTTTATTGTTGTTTGATATGATTTGAGGGCTCGCCTAAGTTAGCATGGTATTTTAGGACTTGTTGGTATTTAGTTGAGATCCCCGGGGCCTCGGGTTGATTTCTGGGGTACGGGAGGTTAACGGATTATTTGGAGTTGTGTTGAAATTGCTGAAGCTTTCTAGCTTGTGGTGTCATCGCACGTGCGGTGAGGTTGGCCGTAGGTGCAGACACGCACGTGCGAGAGGAAGGTCACAGATGCGGCCCTGGTGTAGGTAGTCAGTGGTCACATATGCGACATAAGGACTCCAGAAGCGGAGCCGCTCCTGCGGAGGGGTGATCGCAGAAGCGGAGAATGATCTGGGTGAGGAGTCTGCAGAATCGGGCTAGGTCCACAGGCGCGCAGTTGTAGGTGTGGCCAATTGATCGCAAAAGCGGACCCATGTGTATTAAGTCATGTTCACACTTGCAATGGAAATTCCGTAGGTATGGCATCGCAGATGCGACTGTGGGTCCGCCGATGTGAGATCACTGGGCAGAAAAGGGGAAATTACGAGGGTTTGATCTCATTTTCAATTAGGGACTTTGAGAGCTCGGATTGAGGTGACAATTTGAAGGATTTTCAGAGGAAACTATTGGGTAATGATTCTTAATTCATTTTCAACTATATTCCACTAATCTATCGTTAATTTATTTATTTAATTAAGGATTTGGGTTGAGAAATTTTGGGAAAAAGTTGGAAAGTTCTTCAACCGAATTTTTGGATTTTGATTGAGATTTTGATATCGGATTTGAGAAATTTTGGTATGGGTGAACTCGTGGTCTAATGGGTGTTTGTATTTTGTGACTTTTACTTGATTCCGAGATGTGGGCCCTGGTCGACCATTGGTGCGATTTTTTGATTCTTTGCTAAAGTCGTAGATTTATGACTTAAATTAATTTTTATAGTTGTATTTATGATATGTAATTGAATTTGGCTAGATTTGGGCCATTCGAAATCGGAAAGTCGAGGGAAAGCTATTCTTATCGATTGATTGAGCGAGATTTGAGGAAAGTGACTTGTCTAACCTTGTGGGGGGGGGGGGGGGAGAATCTACTTAGGATTTGATAATGTTGTAACAGTATGTGATACGTGAGCACCGTGTACGCGAGGTAACGAGTGCATACACAGGCTAATTATGGAAATTTTGGTTCTTACTGAGTTGTCTTCTTTTAAATTCCTTAACTGAGTTGCCGTAGCATATGTAGTGATCATGTTTAGCCTAGTACCGCATGTCTACATGCCTTAACTCTTACTTGCAATTTGTGCAGCATGCTTAGTTGAATTTCCTGCTTTTCTTGGTTTGAATTAAATCTTTAACTGTAAGATTCTTGCTGTAAACTCGTTGTTCCTTCAGTTATCTGCTGCATATTTACTTTGGGCTACGATGCAGTTCCTTGGGAGATCCCATGTACAACATATTTGCTTTGGGACTACGAGGAGGTTCCTCGGGAGATCCCTTTGTACTTCATATTTACTTTGCGACTACGAGGTAGTTCCTCTGGAGATCCCCCTGTACTGCATATTTACTTTGGGACTACGAGGCAGTTTCGCGGGAGATCCCTCTGTCTTGCATATTTACATTTGGGACTAAGAGGCGGTACCTCAGGAGTGCTCCTGTTGTTTATCTCCATTTACTGTGCTGATATTTTCTGAAACATTTTATTGTTTAAATTCTCAGTCATTTCAAAATATTATTGTATCTTCTGCCTTGCTAATCTTTTAAACTAGTAAGGCCCTGATTTGACCTAGTCACTACTCTACCGAGGTTAAGCTTGGCATTTATTGGGTACCGTTATGGCGTACTCATACTATTATCTAAACATCATTTTGTACAGAGCTGGGTTTTTCCTACCAGCCCAGATATCAGTGAGGTGGACCGTGCGTAGAAACTTTTAGGTACATCTGCCAGCATCCGCAGACTTTGGAGTCCCCTTCTTTCCTTATTATGTTGTTTCCCCTTATTCTCTTTAGACTTTGATGTATAAAGTTACTGAGTATATTCTCTTAGGAGCTTGTGACTTATTTCTACTAGGTTTTGGGAGATGTATTTATTATGAATCACAGTTTGATTTATGTTACATGTTGAGATTGAGCTTCAGTTTTATATTTCCATTATTCCGCATAATTGTTAGGCTTACCTAGTCTTAGAGACTAGGTGCCATCACGACATCCTATGAAGGGAAATTGGGGTCGTGACAAGTTGGTATCAGAGCACTAGGTTCATAGGTGTTATGAGTCACAAGCAGATTTAGTAGAGTCTCGCGGATCAGTACAAAGACATCTGTACTTATCTTCGGGAGGCTATGGAACTGTTAGGAAAAGCATCACTTCTTTGATTCCTTATCGTGGGGGATTTTGACCTCGAATTCTAAATTTCTGTCTTTCTATTCTCTCACAGATGGTGAGGACACGCACAGCTGGATCGGATGACCAGACACCTACGCCCCCTGCTAGAGCCGCGAGAGGCCAGGGTCGGGGTAAAGGCAGATGACGTCTATGTGGCGTAGCCAGGGCACCCGCACGAGCTTCTACAGAGGAGCTACCAGTAGCTCCAGCTGGAGGTCATGCACTTGAGATGCCTATTACTGTACTAGCCCTCATGGAGACTCTAGCCCAGTTCCTCAGCATGTTCAGCACCTTGGCTTAGGCAGGATTGATACCACTTGCTCCTGCCACATCTCAGGCCGGGGAGGAGCACAGACTCCCATCACCGGTACTCCAGAGCAACGGGTTTAGGCAGACCAGGATCCAGAGATCATATGGATACAGGTGGTAGACCCAGTTTAGCCCGAGGTTAGGGCAGCCGTTTCTGAGAAGGAGAAGCTCAGACTCAAGAGGTACAAGAAGTACCACCCTCCTACTTTCAGTAGCTTGGCGTCAGAGGATGCCAGGGTTTTCTTGAGGAGTGCCACCGTATCCTCCGTACTATGGGTGTTGCAGAGACTAGTGGGGTGTCTTTCACTACATCCCAGCTTAGCTGTTTCTGAGGCGGAGCAACTCAGACTCGAGAGTTACAAGAAGTACGACCCTCCTACTTTCAGTAGCTTGGAGTCAGAGGATGCCAGGGTTTACTTGAGGAGTGCCACCATATCCTCCGTTCTATGGGTGTTGTAGAGACTAGTGAGGTGTCTTTTACTACATCCCAGCTTAGAGGAGCGACCTATCAGTGGTGGCATGCATACGAGTTAAATAGTCTGACTGAGGTAGCTTCACTTACTTGGACTCAGTTCTCAGTTATATTTTTGAAGGAGTATGTTCCCCAGTGTATCAGGGATGCTTGGCGCATAGAGTTTGAGCATTTGCGCCAGGGTGCTATGATCGTGTCAGAGTATGCGGTCCGATTTAGTGATTTGGCCAGGCATGCACCAGCCTTGGTTGCTACTGTTCGAGAGTGTGTTTGTCAGTTTATTGAGGGTCTCAACCCAGTATCAGATTGGGCATGGCCCGAGAGTTGGAGATGGATATTGCATACCAGTAGGTAGTATGGATTGCTAGGCGGTTAGAGGGTATGCTAACTCGGGATAAAGAAGAGAGCGAGGACAAGAGGTCTCGAGAGTCTGGCACTTACAATGGTACTCGTGCCCCAACTACAGCTCGTCAGGGCAGAGGTTATATGGGTCACCCTGTTCATTCAGCACTTCCAGCCGCCGACAGTGCTACGGCCGCTACTAGGCCCCAGGATCCTTATTATGCACCGCCAGTGTCTAGTATACCTCCTGTACGGGGTGCTTCCAGTGGTCAGTCCAGTCGATTAGGCCCGAGCTAGTCACAACAGCCACGTCATCTGAGAGCTTGTTTTGACTGTGGTGACACTCGCCATTTGGTGAGAGATTGCCCCAGATTTAGGAGGGGTGCACCTCCACAGACTACTCAAGAACCGCATGCTCCACTAGGTCCTCAAGTTATGGTAACAGCCCCAGCTACCACCCTACCTGCACAACCAGCTAGAGGTGGAGGTCAGACAAGTGGAGGTCGCCCTAGAGGGGGAGGCCAAGCCATATATTATGCCCTTCCTGCTAGGATGGAGGTAGTTGCATCAGATTCAGTTATCACAAGTATTGTTTCGGTCTGTCATAGAGATACATCGGTCTTATTTGATCCAGGCTCCACTTATTCCTATGTGTCATCTTATTTTTCCCAAGCAACATTCATGCACTTGATGAACAATGTATTTCTGCCCTATCTTAACTTTTTCATCATTACGTTTATTGACGACATTTTGGTGTACTCCTGGAGTCGGGAGAATCATGCATAGCACCTGAGGACTGTGCTTCAGACCTTGAGGGAGAAGAAGTTATATGCAAAATATTTGAAGTGTGAATTTTGGCTAGATTCAGTGGAATTTTTGGGTCATATGGTATCGAGTGAGGGGATCAAGGTAGACCCGAAGAAGATTGAAACAATGCAGAGTTGGCCTAGACCTTCCTTAGCTACAGAGACCCGGAGTTTTCTTGGCTTGGCGGGGTATTACCATTGATTTGTAGAGGTTTTCTCATCTATTGCAGCACCGATGACCAAATTGACCTAGAAGGGTCCGTTCAGGTGGACAAATGAGTGTGAGGAGAGCTTTGAAAAGCTAAGGACTGCTTTGAATACAACCCCAGTATTAATGTTGCTTACTGGATCATGGTCCTATATGGTATATTGTGATGCTTCGCGCATTGGTCTCAGCACAGTGTTGATGCAGGATAGTAGGGTGATTGCCTACGCGTCTAGGCAGTTGAAGGTCCATGAGAATAATTATCTTGTCCAAAACCTTGAGTTAGCAGCTATTATTCATGCCTTGAAGATCTGGCATCACTAATTGTATGGTGTCCCTTATGAGGTTTTCACCGATCACCGGAGTCTACAACATCTGTTAAAACAGAAGGATCTTAACCTACGACAGCGAAGATGGTAAGAGTTGCTTAAGAATTATGACATCATCATCCTCTATCATCCTAGGAAGGCCAATGTGGTGGCCGATGCCTTGAGTTTCAAGGCAGAGAGTTTGGGCAGTTTTGCATATCTACCAGTAGTAGAGAGGCCTTTAGGGAATGATGGTGTATTACTGATGCATGGCATACTATGTGTGCCAAATATAGATCGTTTGCGTGAGTTGATTCTCCAGGAGGTTCACAGTTCGATGTACTCCATTCATCCAGGTGCCGCAAAGATGTATCAGGATTTTAGGTAGCACTATTGATGGAGGCGGATGGAGAAGGACATAGTGGAATATGTAGCTCGTTGCCTAAATTGTCAGTAGGTGAAATATGAGCATCAGCGACCTGGTGGATTGCTTCAAAAGTTAGAGATTCTAGAGTGGAAATGGGAGCGGATCACTATGGATTTCGTTGTTGGGCTCCCACAAACTTAGATGAAGTTCGATGCAGTTTGGGTGATGGTGGACAGATTAACCAAGTCAGCTCATTTCATTCATGTGGTTACTACTTACTCTTCGGAGCAGCTGGCTCAGGTTTACATTCGCAAGAATGTGAGGCTTCACAGTGTACCGGTATCAATCATCTTTGAACGAGGTACAAAGTTTACATCACGATTCTGGAGAGCCGTACAATGTGAGTTGGGTATTCTGGTTGAGCTTAATACATTATTTCACCCTCAAATGGACGGACAGTCCGAGCGCACTATTCAAATATTGGAGGATATGCTTCTTGCGTGTGTGATTGATTTTAGGGGTGCTTGGGATCAGTTTTTTCCACTTGCGGAGTTTGCCTACAACAATAGTTATCAGTCGAGCATTCAGATGGCGTCGTACGAGGCTTTGTGTCACGACCCAATTTCTCTTATAGGCCATTATGGCATCTAACGTTACCGCTAGGCAATCCATCAGTGAACTAACCATGTGATTGTTTCTTTTAACAGTTTAGAAATAGTTGATCCTTAATTATTGAATAAATAAGATGTGAAAATTTAATAAAATGAGAATTAACCGATTTTAAGAGCAAATGAAACGAAGTAAATAATCAAAAATCATCAGGTGTCTACTAGCATGGTCACCAAGACCTGGTGTTACAAGTGTATGAGCTACTAGTAGAATATACAACAGACTACTACACTATTGTATGAAGTGAAATAGACAGAAAGAAAAAAAAGGAAGACTTTGGGTGCTACAAAATGGCTTGAAAGGCAGCTCACCGCTATGTCTCGTGGAAGTCAAGGATGCACGCCAGACTGATAACTCAAGTAAATGAAATTTTACCTTTTAAAATTCTTTTATTAGCAGGTAGAGTGCAAACACCGCAAGTATAACATGATTTGGGTCCTAGACTACTCGGACATAAGCATACTTAGTGGCTACGTACTGGCTCTCTTCACCTCGAGCGTACGTAGTCCCCACAAATAGAAGGACATATTAATTCAATTCACCTATAGGGTTAATTTCCTCTTACATGGTTAGAAAAGAGATTCACCTCGTCTCAAAGCTTACTTTCCGGTCCACAATTGTGCTTTAAACCCTCAACTCGGTGCCAAACGACTTGAAACTAGTCAAATGTTATATAACATAGTCAATACATGTTCAAAAGTTCATATCCTAACTATTAAAGTGATTGCCCAACCCTAATTGAAGGATTCCTAAAATTCACCCCGGGCCCACGTGCCTGGATTCGGGAAAGTTTGAAGAAAGTTGTTACCCATAACCTCATGAACTCAAATATATGATTTTCACTAAATTCCATAACTATTTTCGTGGTTAAATCCCATTTTTATCAAAAACATAGGTTTTCGTCTAAACCCATGATTTTTACTAATTTACAATGTTAAATCTACCCATAATCTATGTATTTAAATCACATTGTGTAGAAATTACTTATCACAAAGTGTTAGGTGAAAACCTCTCTCTAAGAGCTCTAAGAATCGCCCAAGAAATGGAATAAATGAGCTCAAAATGCCTAAGTCCCGTATTAAATTGAGGTTCTACCTTCTGCTATTTTCGCACCTGCGGAGGGTTGGCCGCTTCTGAGGCTCTGCATCTGCGGAAAAGTCATCGTAGATGTGGCTCTTGCCCAGTGGCCTACTTTCGCTTTTGTGGACCTCTAGCCCTCTTCTGCGGGTCCGCTCCTGCGACGCACACGCCACACCTGTGGTTTAAGTCGCTCCTGCGATCTCCTCCATCGCACATGCGAGGTCGCAGGTGCGTATGCCCACCCACACCTACTGTTCCTGGGCGCTTCTGTGGCTTCTTTCTCGCTTCTACGAGCTCACACCTATGACTAGCGCTCCACAAGTGCAATTACATCAAAAGTCTGGTGCTTTAATTGCTGCTCCTAAGTCCAAGCTTGGTCCGTGACTAGTCCGATTGACACTCGGGCCCCCGCAAAAACATACTGACAAGTTTGAAATCATAAAACGAACTTGCTCAAACCCTCGGAGTGCATTAAACAACAATAAAACTAAGAATCATACCCCAAACCAGATCGAATCAAAATATGAATTTCAAGTTCTTCCAACTAACTCCAAATGTGGCGAAATATACTTAGACTACTCAAAACGATACTGAATTTTTCATGCAAGTCTTAAATCACCATACGGGACTATTCTCGATCTTGAAATTCCAATTAGACCTCAATAACACCAAAACCTACTCCAACCCAAACTGAAAGAGCTTTAAAACCTTTAAAGAGCCAACTTTCACTATTAGGCGCTGAAAGACTTACAGGTCATCCAAAACCCGATCCGAACATACGCCCAAGTAGGGAATCATCATATGAACCTATTGGAAACATCAAATCCTAATTCCGAGGTCGTTAACTCAAAATGTTGATCGAAGTCAAACTTAGCCCTTTTGGCCAACCTTAAGGAACTAAGTATTCCGATTTAAACCCGAACCCTTCCAAATTTCAAACTAACCATCCCCACAAATCATAAAATAGTAAAAGAACATACGAGGAGTCTTATTTAGGGGAACAAGGTTCTAGAAAGCAAAATAACTGGTCGGGTCATTACACTTTGTATGGTAGAAGGTGCCGGTATCCAGTGGGGAGCGGGTCTTGCTCCGGGTTTCTCACATGAAGGGTGTTATAAGGTTTGGAAAGAAGGTCAAGGTGAGCCCTTGTATATCGGGCCTTTTGAGATTCTTGAGTGGGTTAGAGAGGTGGCTTACAGACTAGCACTACCACCTAGTCTCTCCGCAGTTCATCTAGTATTCCATGTTTCTATGCTCCGGAAGTATCAAGGCGATCCGTCTCATGTTTTAGACTTCAGCTCAGTCTAGTTGGACAGGGATCTATCTTATGTTGAGGAGCCAGTGGCCATTTTGGACAGGCAGGTTCGGAAGTTAAGGTCAAAGAACATTGCTTTAGTGAAGGTTCAGTGGAGGGATCATCCGGTCGAGGAGGCGACTTGGGAGAGCAAGCATGATATGCATTTCAATTATCCTCATCTTTTCACTACTTCAGGTATGTCTTTATACTCGTTCGAGGACGACCGATTGTTTTAAGAGGGGGAGGATGTAACGACCTAGCCAGTCATTTTGAGAGTATTAGCCCCGATCCCCTATTTATAGCTTCCTCTGTTTCATTTTATGCTTATGTGACTTGCCGGGAGGATTTGTTTTTGGTTTTGGAGTGAAATGGGACTCATAGTCCCTGAAATTGAAGTTTAATTCGTAGGAATTGACCATAGTTTGAATTGTGTGAAGACGACTCCAAAATAGAGTTTCGCCAGTTCCAAAAGATCCGTATGCGATTTTGGTCTTAGGAGTGTGATCGGATGTTGAATTGGAGGTCCGTGATCAAAAGTTAGAAAATTTGATGATTTTTGGGAAGTTTGACTGGGAGTGGACTTTTTGATATCGGGGTCAGATTCCGATTCCGGAAGTTTGAGTAGGTCGGTAATGTCAAATATGACGTGTGTGCAAAACCTGTGGTCAATCGGACGTGATTTGATAGGTTTTGGCATCGGTTGTAGAAGTTTGAAGTTTCAAAGTTCATTAAGCTTGAATTGGGGTGTGATTTGTGTTTTTGTTGTTGTTTGATGTGATTTGAGGGCTCGACTAAGTTCGAATGGTGTTTTGGGACTTGTCGGTATGTTTGATTGAGGTCCCGGGGCCGTCGGGTTGATTTCGGGTTGTTAACGGATCATTTGGAGTTATTTTGAAATTGCTAATGCTTTCTAACTTCTGGTAATATCGCACCTGTAGTGAGGTTGGCCGCAGGTACGGACATGCACATGCGAGAGAAAGGTCGCAGATGCGGCCCTGGTCTAGGTAGTCAGTCGTCGTAGGTGTGACATAAGGACCGCAGAAGCGGTACCGTTCCTGCGGAGGGGTGATCGCAGATGCGGAGAATAAGCTGGGTGAGGAGTCCGCAAAAGTGAGCTAGGTCCACAGGCGTGCATTCGTAGTTGCAGCCATTTGATCACAGAAGCGGACCCAGGTGTGTTAAGTCAAGTCCGAACCTGCGATGGAAATTCCGCAGGTGCAGTATCGCAGGTGCGACTGTGGGTCCGCAGGTGCGAGACCACTGGGCAGTAAAGGGGAAATTATGAGAGTTTGAACTTATTTACAATTTGGGACTTGCAGAGCTCGGATTGAGGCAATAATTTGAAGGATTTTTAGAGTAAACTATTGGGTAATGATTCTTAACTCATTTTCTATTATATTCCACTAATTTATCGTTTATTTTTTCATTTAATTGAGGATTTGTGTTGAGAAATTTGGGAAAAGTTGGAAAGTTCTTTAACCGAATTTTTGGATTTTGATTGAGATTTTGATATCAGATTTGAGAAATTTTGGTCTGGGTGAACTCGTGGTCGAATGTGTGTTCGTATTTTGTGACTTTTTTCGATTCCGAGACGTAGGCCCGGGTCGACTTTTGGGGCGATTGTTCGAATTTTGTAGTTCTATTTATGATATGTAATTGATTTTGGCTAGATTTGGGCCATTCAGTGTTGGAAAGTCGAGGGAAAGGCATTCTTACCGATTGATTGAGCGAGATTTGAGGTAAGTGACTTGTCTAACCTTGTGTGTGGGAAATCCCCTTAGTATTTGATACTGCTGTAACAATATGTGATACGTGAGCACTGTGTACGTGAGGGGACGAGTGACTACACTGGCTAATTGTGGAAATTTCGATTCTTACTAAGTTGTCTTCTCTTAAATTCCTTAACTAAGTTGCTTTAGCATATGTAGTGATCATGTTTAGCCTAGTACCGCATGTCTACATGCCTTAACTCTTACTTGCAATTTGTGCAACATGATTAGTTAAATTTCCTGCTTTCCTTGATTTGAATTAAATCTTTAACTGTAAGATTCTTGCTGTAAACTCGTTGTTCCTTCGGTTATCTGCTACATATTTACTTTGGGACTACGAGCCGTTTTCTCGTGAGATCCCCATGTACTACATATTTACTTTGGGACTACGAGGAGGTTCCTCTAGAGATACCCCTGTACTGCATATTTACTTTGGGTCGAGGCGGTTACTCGGGAGATCCCCTGTACTGCATATTTACTTTGGGACTACGAGGCAGTTCCTCGGGAGATCCCCCTGTCTTGCATATTTATATTTGGGACTACGAGGCGGTAACTCGGGAGTGCCCCTGTTGTTTACCTCCATTTACTGTTCTGATATTTTCTGAAACTCCTTAGTGTTTAAATTCTTAGTCATTTCAAAATATTATTGTATGTTCTGCCTTACTTATCTTTTAAACCAGTAGGACCCTGCCTTGACCTTGTCACTACTCTACCGGGGTTTGGCTTGACACTTACAGGGTGCCGTTGTGGCGTACTCATACTACACTCTGCATATTTTTCTGTGCATATCCAGTTTCTTCCTACCAGCCCAGATATCAATGAGTTGGACTATGCGTAGAGACTTCTAGGTATATCTGCTAGCATCTGCAGACTCGGAATCCCCCTCTATCCTTATTATGTTGTTTTCCCTTATTCCCTTTAGACTTTGATGTATAAAGATACTGAGTATTTTCTCTTAGGAGCTTGTGACCTATTTCTATAAGGTTTTGGGAGATGTATTTATTTTGAATCGTAGTTTGATTTATGTTACATGTTGAGATTGAACTTCAGTTTTATATTTATATTATTCTGCATAATTGTTAGGCTTACCTAGTCTTAGAGACTAAGTGCCATCACGACATCATACGAAGGGAAATTAGGGTCATGACAAGTTAATATCAGAGCACTAGGTTAATAGGTGTTATGAGTCACAAGCATGTTTAGTAGAGTCTCGCGGATCAGTACAGAGACCTTTGTACTTATCTTCGGGAGGCTATGGAACTGTTAGGAAAAGATTCACTTCTTTGATTCCATATTATGCGAGATTTTGACCTCGGATTCTAAATTTATGTCTTTCTATTCATTCACAGATGGAGAAGACATGCACAGCTAGATCGGATGACCAGACATCCGTGCACCCTGCTAGAGCCGTGAGAGGCCGGGGATGGGGTAGAGGCAGAGGACGTCCATATGGTTTACCTGTTTAGTTGAAACTTGGTTTCTTTGATTCTGTGCATTATTTGAAGGTTGAATTTCTTAAATTTAAATATTATTAATATGATGTATTTGATCTTCTAAATTTGGTACGGAGGCAATGTATTAAGAATTTTGAAATATTATTTTTGTTGAGTTATTTATTCCTGAATATTTTGTGAGATTTTGTACTCATTATGATTGAGCCGTGAGCTCCCTGTTGTGAAAAATATTGTTGATATTGTTTATTTTGGTGAATTAAAATATTAGAGTATTTGAGGTGTAGATTGTGATATATTGTGCTATTGATACACATGCGGTGGTATAAGGGCTGGGTGTTGAAACGCATGCGGTGGGATAAGGGTGGCTTGATACGCGTGGCTAATAGGGGAACTACTAGAAGTCATGCGGTGTGATAAGGGTGGCTAAAACGCGGGATGCTATTTCGGGAAAAATATTTTCTTTAAAATTAAATGTGAAGGCTCCCGCGATGATATAAGAAAATAAGTTATTGTGAATTTATTTATGATTTGGGACTACGAGGCGGTACCTCGGGAGTGCCCTTGTTGATATTTATTTATGGCCGCAGTTGCCTTTGATTATTGTCGTGATTTTTCTTAAAGTTGTAAATTTCTATTTTCTTTCCACGAGGTATTATTTGCCCTTATTCTGTGCAATTTAATGGTGGCATACTACTTACTTGATTCACTTCCATTGTCATTTATTATTATTAAATTGTTAAACTTGTCACCATGTCTTTTATTTTTCCAGTAGGGCTTGACCTGACCTCGTCACTACTCTACAGAGGTTAGGCTTGATATTTACTGGGTACCGCTGTGGCGTACTCATACTATATTTCTGCACATCTTTTTGTGCAGATCTAGGTACATCCTATCAGTCCAGACATCAGTGAGTTACCCGTGTACGAAGACTTCGAGGTATATCTACTAGCGTCCGTAGATTTCGGAGTCCCCTTCTATCCTTGTTATGTTGTTTCCTTATTTTCTTTAGACTCTGATATATAAAGACATTGAGGATAAATTTTTAGAAGTTTGTGACTTATTTCTACCGGATTTTGGGAGTTATAATTCTGTGACTTTGCAAATTATTTGTCTCATATTTCTATTGTTATTCCGCATTGATAAGCTTACCTAGTCTTAAAGACTAGGTGTCATCACGACATTCTACGGAGGAAAATTTGGGATCGTGACATTCAAGCACAATAATTTCTCAAGTCTTTTTCGCCAGGTATGTGTGTATTCATGTAAGTATTTTCACTACAAACTCATATCTAATTTTTGTATCCTTGTCTAGATTATGAGTACACGTTAACTTTAGTTTTTGATTTTAATTAGATTTTCTAAATACCGTAATTGAAATTGAGTTGTGTGTTGTTAATTCCTTAGTGTGGTAAAGAATTTCGTTATCTAAGAAAAGACGAACTTGGAGATCCTTACCCAGGAAAATTGACAATGTTCATTGTTTTTTGTCATTATTAATTTGAAATGATTGGATTTTTCCAATTTGATCAAGGGCCATAAATTCTGGATTTTTATTAGCTTCATCTTATTTTTTTTATTATTTATTTAATCCCACCCTTTAGAGATTGGGTGTGCTTTCATTCCATCGCAAAAGATAATAAAAGGAGGGTCGCAAAAGATAATAAAAGGAGGGGGCTAGGCCTCAGCTCTGTTACATCAAAGATTGAATGGGTTCAACCTTTTGAAAAATTGGACAAAGAAGTTCTTTAGCCTTCCGGTCCATATCAGTGAACAATTAACTAACATAAAAATTTGCCTTCTCATATTTAATTCTGAAGCTAGACAATTGCCATTTATCTAGATGAAAGGGGTCCTTTGTCTCTCTAGGAATGTTCTGAAAGGCAAAAGATATAGAAAATTCTCCTTTAGCAGATGCATTTTTGGCCAATCAATCAACTACTTGATTAGTTTCTCTGTAGCAATGATTAGTCTCTTAGCATTTGCTTGGCTTAAAATCAGTATCGTTTCCTCAATTATGTCCTTCAGTTTGGCATTGCTCACGTTGTGATTAGTGAGCATATTCTTGATTATTAGCTTCATCTTCGCAATCGCATATAGAACATACAAAAGGCCCCGGCCCTTAACTATTGAGAATCTTTAAATACTGCTTTTTAGGCTCAATTATGATACTTGAAGTTGGATAGGTTAAATACTGATTTTGCAGTTTGTTCCGATATTTTTTGACTTTTATAGTGAATGACTGTTATATACCTATAATAACATTTGATGTTTAAATATATTTTGGGTGTTATAAACAAAATTATCCAAAAAATAATTTTTTTAATGTTACATATAAAAGAAAAGAAGATTATTCAAATCTAAATACTCAAAAGATAAGTAAATTTTTACTAATTAAATATTAAAAAAACTAACATATTCTTAATAAAATTGTAACCAAATGTCCAAATGTATAAAGATTTAAACTCTAAAGCATATATTTTAAAGCTATTAAAAGATTAAATTATTTCAAAATTGATGAAAGAAATCCGTAAATATAGCTTATTTCATATATTCTAGTCTCTTACTAGCGATATAACGCTTGAATTAGCGTAGATTTGTGTCCAAACTTTCAGCAAAAGGATACCTAATAGTTTTCCCTTGAAAGTAATCTAAGAGGTTAAGAGTTGAATCTTCTATCTCGGTCCAAGTAGTAGTACATTTAGGTCAAAATGTTTAAACTTATTATTGGTGATCTTATTAGAGATTCTACATGGAAGTTATAGAAGGGTAGTTTTACAAAGAGCATATTGCTATAAATATGGATGTTGATTTTATAGGTAAAACGTTGCTATAGAGAGGTAAAATATAACATCAAAAATCGATTTCGAGAAAAACTTAGTTTTTTTTTTTATAGTAAATGAATATTATATGAGAATGTTGTTAAAGATAGGTTAGACTATATTTCAATACCTAGCAACCACAATGAAGTTATTTAATGAAGGGGAGCAGGAGACAATGAAGGAAGCAATGAGCAAGGCTTACTAATAGGTAACATCAAACCTTATATTGAAACTAATACAATTATATATCATATGCTAACCAATAGCACTACTAGAAATTCGCTAAATACAGATCAAAAAAACCGATCAAAGTTGGTCGGTTATGGCCAATTACCGACCAAAACGCGACCATTTATGTGTGGACGGTATTTTGACGGTCGGAAAGGCATACCGACCAAAGTTGGTCGGAAATTATCGACCAATGTTGGTCGGTCAATTAAATTAAAAAAAAAAATATTACAAAAAAACCGGGGTATGTACTGTGGCAGGACAGTAATTATGTAACAATAAAGCTTTATTTACTAATTAATATCTTTAATTATGCGCGGCGGCCACCAGTACCACTCTCCCTATGGCAATTGAAGTAAACAGATGCAACAGGCAAACCAAGATTGTAAAGTTCTGCAAAGTCTCTTGTGCTGAAAGTCTGACGCCAACCTGGTGCAAACACAGTTTCACGATCCAATTGTCGAAACAACACGAAAACAAAGCGATGAATTCCCAATGATGGTTGTGGACTCTCGTAGCATATAACTTTATTTCCTGCAATGCAGCGAAATATCAAGTAAAAGGATTTTAGTTATATATACACTGATACAGTAAATAGAATTTACGTTATAAGTGTATATATGTTACCTTATAGTACCGTTTTTATTAGATTATTAATTAATGCTATTATCTTACAAATGACCTAATTGTGCAGAGTGCATAGAACTTAAACTGTACCTAATTAAGAATGTTGATTAATCCAACACCCATCTAACCTAATGAAATCACAAACTAATTATGCAGAATGGATTTTAGTACAAAGAAGCAACTCATGATCTGTAATATGGGAGGATTTACCAAAGCTCGTATCTGTAGTTGCTGGGATATCTGTGACCAGCCTACAAAAATATAAAAAAGAAAGTGTTAGGATAAAAAAAGATATATAGCGATAGTTAATTACTCTTAATTAGCATTACAATATTAAAAAAAAAATCAAAACTTATAAATCCGAATAATATAAATTCTAGCCAAAATATTGAAAAAGATAATATAATACGACCAGCTAAAGACAGAGAGAAGCCCACTGAGATTTTCCTCGTTTTCAGTTTTATGTGTTTCCTGTATTTCAGTTCCACTGATTTTTCAAATAAGATTTTTGGTTGAGCTTTTCATTTAAAAACAGTGGTTTTTCATTTAGAACTTATGTCACACAATTGTTTTCACTACAAGAAAAAAGTTGATTTGTGACGGAATATTTTTGACTGAAGATCTACTACAAACTTGTGACAATTTTATGGCGGAATATATAAATGTGAACGAAATATTTGACTATTTTTGACGTTCTCATTCTTCCATCACAAAATATTTTGCGATGCTTGAATTTTTGATGATTTGTTTTTAATTGTAATAAGAGTAGTATCCTTTATAACATATGTCATATCTGCGTTGAGACTAAAGTTAGTATTTTGAGTAAGAAGTCTAAAGCATATGTCTCACTTGCGTTATGAAAGAGTTAGGGTTTGCAGTACATATCGTTAGTTATAATTTGAGTGACGTTATGATTTTATGTTAGACAAGTTGGGTTCTCTTAAAACATCTCGTACTTGTGTTTTGAGCACATAAAATAATTATCTCGATTGCAAGCATATATGGGTGGGATTAAACTGTATCTAGTTTATTATTTTTTCCAATCAAAGCCACCTTCAATATGGGAGGGGTTAGGTCTGAACCTTACCTCATATATAATAATAAAAAAGTAACTAGTACTTGTACAAGAGGTATATATATATATATATATATATATATATATATATATATATATATATATATATATATATATATATATGCAGCCTAACCTCTTCAAAAAGGTATATTGTATAAGCTTGAAATCTGCACAAGCTGCTATAGAGGATCCACTAGTAGCTCCAACTGGAGGGCAGGCACCTGAGACGCCTGTTACTGCACCAGCCCTCCAGTAGACTCTAGCCCAATTCCTGAGCATGTTCAGTACCTTGGCTCATGCAGGATTGATACCACTTGTTCCTGCCACATCTCAGGCTGGGGGAGGAGCACAGACTCTCGTCTCCGGTACCTCAGAGCAGCGGGTTCAGGCGGACCAGGATCCAGAGATCATACGGATACAGCCTGTAGCCCTAGTTCCGCTCGAGGTTAGGGCAACAGTTTCTGAGGTGGAGCAGCTCAGATTCGAGAGGTACAAAAAGTACCACCCTCTTACTTTTAGTGGCTTGGCATCAGAGGATGCCTAAGGTTTTCTTTAGGAGTGCCACTGTATCCTCCGTACTATAGGTGTTGTGGAGACTAGTGGGGTGTCATTCACTACATTTCATCTTAGAGAAGCGGCCTATCAGTGGTGGCGCGCATACGAGTTGGATAGTCCGGCTGATGCAAATTCACTTACTTGGAGTAAGTTCTCAGATATATTTTTGAGGGAGTATGTTCCCCAGAGTCTCAGAGATAGTTGGCGTATAGAGTTCGAGCATTTGCGCCAGGGTGCTATCACCGTATCAGAGTATACGGTCTGATTCAGTGATTTAGCTAGGCATGCATCAGCCTTGGTTGCTACTGTTCGAAAGTGGGTTCGTCAGTTTCTTGAGGGTCTCAACCCCAGTATCAGATTGAGCATGGCCTGGGAGTTGGAGATAGATATTGCGTACCAGCAGGTAGTAGGGATTTCTAGGAGGTTAGAGGGTATGCTGACTCAGATAGAGAGGAGAGAGAGGCCAAGAGGTCTCGAGAGTCTGGCACTTACAGTGGTACTCGTGCCCCATCTAAAGCTCGTCAGGATAGAGGTTATATGGGTCGCCCTGTTCATTCAACACTTCCAGCCACCAGCAGTGCTCTGGCCGCTACTAGGACCCAGGATCCTTATTATGTACCGCCAGTGTCTAGCGTACCTACTGTGCGGGATACTTCCAGTGGTCAGTCCAGTTGATCAGGCCCAAGCCAGTCACAGAAGCCACGTCCTCCGAGAGCTTGTTTTGAGTGTGGTGACACTCGTCATTTAGTAAGGGATTGCCCAGATTTAGGAGGGGTGCACCTCCACAGACTACTCAGGCACCGCGTTCTCCACCAGGTCCTCAGGCTATGGTTACAACCCCAACTACCACCCCACCTATACAACCAGCTAGAGGTGGAGGTCGGATAGGTAGAGGTCGCCTTAGAGGGGGAGGCCAAGCCAGATACTATGCCCTTCCTGCTAGGACAGAGGCAGTTGCAACAGATTCTGTTATCACATGTATTGTTTTGGTCTGTCATAGAAATGCATCGGTCTTATTTGATCCAGACTCCACTTATTCCTATGTATCATTTTATTTTGCCCTGTATTTAGGCGTAAACCGTGATTCTCTGAGTTCGCTTGTTTATGTAGCCACACCTGTGGGTGATTCCATTATTGTTGACCGTGTATATCGGTCATGTTTGATTGTTCTTAGTGGTTTTGAGATCAGAGCCGATTTATTATTGCTCATTATGGTGGATTTCAATGTTATTTTGGGCATGGATAGATTGTCGCCCTATCACTCTATCCTTGTTTGTCATTCAAAGATGGTGACGTTGGTTATGCCAGGTCTACCATGACTAGAGTGGAGAGGTACCCTAGATCGTGTTCCTAGAGGGTTGTCTCACTTCTTAAAGCTCAACGAATAGTTGAGAAGGGGTGTGATACGTATCTGGCTTATGTGATGGATGTTAGTATTGATACCCCTACACTCGAGTCTGTTCTGGTAGTGGGGACTCTTTATGTTCATTACGAGTTCCTTGTGATATCTTTTGGGTTAACCAACGCCTTAGCAACATTCATGCACCAGATGAACAATGTATTTCAGCCCTATCTTAGCTCTTTCGTCATTGTGTTTATTGACGACATTCTGGTTGTACTCCCGGAGTTGGGAGGATCGTGAGCAGCACCTAAGGACTGTGCTTCAGACCTTGAGGGAGAAGAAGTTATATGCAAAATTTTCAAAGTGTGAATTCTAGCTAGATTCAGTGACAATTTTGGGTCATGTGGTATCGAGTGAGTGGATCAAGGTAGACCCGAAGAAGATTAAAGCAGTGCAGAGTTAGACCAGACCGTCCTCAGCTATGGAGATCCGGAGTTTTCTTTGCTTGGTGGGGTATTACCGTCGATTAGTAGAGGGTTTCTTATCTATTGCAGCACCTATGACCAGATTAACCCAGGAGGGTTCTCCGTTTAAGTGGACAGAGGAGTGTGAGGAGAGGTTTCAAAAGCTCAAGACTGCTTTGATTACTGCCCCAGTATTAGTGTTGCCTACCGGATCGGGGTCCTATATGGTATATTGTGATGCGTCACGCATTGGTCTCAGTGCGGTGTTGATGCAGGACGGTAGGGTGATCGCCTACGCGTCTAGGTAGTTGAAGGTCCATGAGAAGAATTATCCTGTCCACAACCTTGACTTAGCAGCTATTGTGCATGCCTTGAGGATCTAGAGGCACTATTTGTATGGTGTCCCTGGTGAGGTTTTCACCGATCACCAGAGTCTACAACATCTGTTTAAACAGAAGGATCTTAACTTGCGACAACTGAGATGGTTAGAGTTGATTAAGGATTATGACATCACCATCCCCTATCATCCCAGGAAGGCCAATATGGTGGCCGAAGCCTTGAGTCGCAAGGCAGAAAGTTTGGGCAGTTTAGCATATCTACCAGTATCAGAGAGGACTTTAGCCTTGGATGTTCAAGCCTTGGCCAACTAGTTTATTATATTGGATATTTCTGAACCGAGCAGAGTTCTGGATTGTGTGGTTTCTCAGTCTTCTCTTCATGATCGTATCAGGGAGCGTCAATATGATGATCCCCATCTGCTTGTCCTTAAGGACACGGTTCATCATGGTGATACCAATGAGGTCACTATTAGGGATGATGGTGTATTACGGATGCAGGGCAGGCTATGTGTGCCTAATGTAGATGGTTTGTATGAGTTGATTCTCTAGGAGCCTCACAGTTCGTGGTACTCCATTCATTTAGGTGCCGCGAAGATGTATCAGGATTTGAGGCAGCACTATTGATGGAGGCAGATGAAGAATGACATAATGGAATATGTAGCTCGTTGCCTAAATTATCAGCTGGTGAAATATGAGCATCACCGACCAGGTGGATTGCTTCAGAAGTTAGAGATTCCGGAGTGAAAATGGGAGCGGATCACTATGGATTTCGTTGTTCGGCTCCCACGTACTCAGAGGAAGTTCGATGCAGTTTAGGTGATTATGGACAGATTGACCAAGTCAGCTCATTTCATTCATGTGGTTACTACTTACTCTTCGGAGCAATTGGCTCAGGTTTACATTCGCGAGATTGTCAGGCTTTACGGCTTACCGGTATCTATCATCTGTGACAGGGGTACACAGTTTACATCACGACTTTGGAGAGCCGTACAACATGAGTTGAGACAACATTTGACGCTCAAACAGATGGATAGTCCGAGCGCACTATTCAAATATTGGAGGATATGATTCGTGCATGTGTGATTGATTTTGGGGGTGCTTGGGATCAGTTTTTGCCACTTGTGGAGTTTTCCTACGACAATAGTTATCAATCGAGCATTCAGATGGCGTCGTACGAGGCTTTGTGTCACAGCCCAATTTCTTCTATAGGCTGTGATGGCGCCCAACATTATCGCTAGGCAAGCCAATAGTGAACTAATCATGTGATTGCTTCTTTTAACAGTTTAGAAATAGTTGATCCTTAATTATTGAATAGATAAGATGTGAAAATTTAATAAAGTGAGAGTTAACCGATATTATGAGCAAATGAAATGAAGTAAATAATCAAAAATCATCAAGTGTCTACTAGCATGGTCTCCAAGACTTGGTATCACAAGTGTATGAGCTACTAGTAGAATATACAAAAAACTACTACACTACTGTCTGAAGTGAAATAGATAGAAAGTAGAAAAAAGCAAAAGGAAGACTTCAGGTACTGTAGAACGGCTCGGAAGGCAGCTTACCACTAAGTCTAGGAGAAGTCAAGGATGCGCGCTGGACTAATAACCAGATGCACCTGCCTCAGATCCTGCACGATTAGTGCAGAAGTGTAGTGTGAGTACATAAACAACATGTATCTAGTAAGTATCTAGTCTAACATCGAAGAAGTAGTGACGAGGGATCGACTTCGTCACTTACTACGGGCCGACAATAAAATACTGAAACTATAACTAAGCATGGACTATATAAATATAGCTAAATGCTCAATAACGGGAAATAAATGAACAATTCTTTCCCTTATAGTAAATCCCAAATAAATTCCCATCATTTAAGAAAGTAATCTCTTAAGCCAATGAAATAGTATCATTTATAATTGGGCTAGCCTTGGATGTTCAAGCCTTGGCCAACTAATTTGTCAGATTGGATGTTTCCGAACCGAGCAGAGTTCTGGATTGTGTGGTTTCTCAGTCTTCTGTTTATGATCGTATCAGGGAGCGTCAGTATGATGATCCCCATCTTCTTATCCTTAAGGACACGGTTCAGCACGATGATGCCAAGGAAATGATTATTGGGGATGCTGGTGCATTACGGAATGCAAGGCATGCTATGTGTTCCTAATGTAGATGGTTTGCGTTAGTTGATTCTCCAGGAGGCTCACAGTTCGTGGTACTCCATTCATCCAGGTGCCGCGAAGATGTATCAGGATTTGAGGCAGCACTATTAGTGGAGGCAGATGAAGAATGACATAGTGGAATATGTAGCTCGTTGCCTAAATTGTCAGCAGGTGAAATATGAGCATCAACGACCAGATGGATTGCTTCACAAGTTAGAGATTCCGGAGTGAAAATGGGAGCGGATCACTATGGATTTCGTTGTTGGGCTCCCACGGACTCAGAGGAAGTTCGATGCAGTTTGGGTGATTATGGATAGATTGACCAAGTCAGCTCATTTCATTCATGTGGTTACTACTTACTCTTCGGAGCAACTGGCTCAGGTTTACATTCGTGAGATTGTCAGGCTTTACGGCTTACTGGTATCTATCATCTCTGACCGGGGTACACAGTTTACATCACGACTTTGGAGAGCCGTATAACATGAGTTGATACAACATTTGACGCTCAAACAGATGGATAGTCCGAGCGCACTATTCAAATATTGGAGGATATGATTCGTGCGTGTGTGACTGATTTTGGGGTTGCTTGGGATCAGTTCTTGCCACTTGTGGAGTTTTCCTACGACAATAGTTATCAATCGAGCATTCAGATGGCGCCGTACGAGGCTTTGTGTCACAACCTAATTTCTTCTATAGGTCGTGATGGCGCCCAATATTATCGCTAGGCAAGCCAATAGTGAACTAACCATGTGATTGTTTCTTTTAACAGTTTAGAAATAGTTGATCCTTAATTATTGAATAGATAAGATGTGAAAATTTAATAAAATGAGAGTTAACCGATATTATGAGCAAATAAAATGAAGTAAATAATCAAAAATCATCCGGTGTCTACTAGCATGGTCTCCGAGACTTGGTGTCACAAGTGTATGAGCTACTAGTAGAATATACAAAAAACTACTACACTACTGTCTGAAGTGAAATAGATAGTAGAAAAAAGCAAAAGGAAGACTTCAGGTTCTGTAGAACGGCTCGGAAGGCAGCTTACCACTAAGTCTCGGAGAATTCAAGGATGCGCGCTAGACTGATAACCAGATGCACCTGCCTCAGATCCTGCACGATTAGTGCAGAAGTGTAGTGTGAGTACATAAACAACATGTATCTAGTAAGTATCTAGTCTAACCTCGAAGAAGTAGTGACGAGGGATCGACTTCGGTACTTACTACGGGCCGACAATAAAATACTGAAACTATAACTAAGCATGGACTATATAAATACGGCTAAAAGCTCAATAACGGGAAATTAATGAACAATGCTTTCCCTAATAGTAAATCCCAAATAAATTCCCATCGTTTAAAAAATTAATCTCTTAAGCCAATGAAATAGTATCACTTATAATTGGGCTAGCCTTGGATGTTCAAGCCTTGGCCAACTAATTTGTCAGATTGGATGTTTCCGAACCGAGCAGAGTTCTGGATTGTATGGTTTCTCAGTCTTCTCTTTATGATCGTATCAGGGAACGTCAGTAGGATGATCCCCATCTGCTTGTCCTTAAGGACACGGTTCAGCACGATGATGCCAAGGAAATCACTATTGGGGATGCTGGTGTATGTGTTCCTAATGTAGATGGTTTGCGTTAGTTGATTCTCCAGGAGGCTCACAGTTCATGGTACTCCATTCATCCAGGTGCCGCGAAGATGTATCAGGATTTGAGGCAACACTATTGGTGGAGGCAGATGAAGAATGACATAGTGGAATATGTAGCTCGTTGCCTAAATTGTCAGCAGGTGAAATATGAGCATCAACGACCAGATGGATTGCTTCAGAAGTTAGAGATTCCGGAGTCTAAATGGGAGCCGATCACTACGGATTTCGTTGTTGGGCTCCCACGGACTCAGAGGAAGTTCGATGCAGTTTGGGTGATTGTGTACAGATTGACCAAGTCAACTCATTTCATTCATGTGGTTCTACTTAGTCTTCGGAGCAACTGACTCAGGTTTACATTCGCGAAATTGTCAGGCTTTACGGCCTACTGGTATCTATCATCTCTGACCGGAGTACGCAGTTTACATCACCATTCTGGAGAGAGGTACAGCATGAGTTGAGTACAACACTTGACCCTCAAACAGATGGACAGTCCGAGCGCACTATTCAAATATTGGAGGATATGATTCGTGCGTGTGTGATTGATTTTAGGGGTGCTTGGGATCAGTTCTTGTCACTTGCGGAGTTTGCCTACAACATTAGTTATCAATCGAGCATTCAGATGGTGCCGTACGAGGCTTTGTGTCACAACCCAATTTCTCCTATAGGCCGTGATGGCGCCCAACATTATCGCTAGGCAAGACAACAGTGAACTAACCATGTGATTGTTTCTTTTAACAATTTAGAAATAGTTGATCCTTATCTATTGAATAGATAAGATGTGAAAATTTAATAAAATGAGAGTTAACCGACTATAAGAGCAAATGAAACGAAGTAAATAATCAAAAATCATCAGGTGTCTACTAGCATGGTCTCCAAGACCTGGTGTTACAAGTGTATGAGCTACTAGTAGAATATACAAAAAACTACTACACAACTGTCTGAAGTGAAATAGATAGAAAGTAGAAAAAAGCAAAAGGAAGACTTCGGGTTCTGCAGAACAGCTCGGAAGGCAGCTCACCACTAAGTCTCGGAGAAGTCAAGGATGCGCGCTGGAATGATAACCAGATGCACCTGCCTCAGATCCTGCATGATTAGTGCAGAAGTGTAGTGTGAGTACATAAACAACATGTATCTAGTAAGTATCTAGTCTAACCTCAAAGAAGTAGTAACGAGGGGTCGACTTCGGCACTTACTACGGGCCGACAATAAAATACTGAAACTATAACTAAGCATGGACTATATAAATACAACTAAAAGCTCAATAATGGAAAATAAATGAACAATTCTTTCCCTAATAGTAAATCCCAAATAAATTCCCATCATTTAAGAAATTAATCTCTTAAGCCAAAGAAATAGTATCACTTATAATTGGGCTAGCCTTGGATGTTCAAGCCTTGGCCAACTAATTTGTCAGATTGGATGTTTCCGAACCGAGCAGAGTTCTGGATTGTGTGGTTTCTCAGTCTTCTCTTTATGATCGTATCAGGGAGCGTCAGTATGATGATCCCCATCTGCTTGTCCTTAAGGACACGGTTCAGCACGATGATGCCAAGAAAATCACTATTGGGGATGCTGGTGTATTACGGAATGCAAGGCAGGCTATGTGTTCCTAGTGTAGATGGTTTGTGTTAGTTGATTCTCCAGGAGGCTCACAGTTCGTGGTACTCCATTCATCCAGGTGCCGCGAAGATGTATCAGGATTTGAGGCAGCACTATTGGTGGAGGCAGATGAAGAATGACATAGTGGAATATGTAGCTCGTTGCCTAAATTGTCAGCATGTGAAATATGAGCATCAACGACCAGATGGATTGCTTCAGAAGTTAGAGATTCCGGAGTCTAAATGGGAGCAGATCACTATGGATTTCGTTGTTGGGCTCCCACGGACTCAGAGAAAGTTTGATGCAGTTTGGGTGATTATGGACAGATTGACCAACTCAGCTCATTTCATTCATGTGGTTACTACTTACTCTTCGGAGCAACTGGCTCAGGTTTACATTTGTCAGATTGTCAGGCTTTACGGCTTACCAGTATCTATCATCTCTGACCGGGGTACGCAGTTTACATTACGGTTTTGGAGAGCCGTACAACATGAGTTGAGTACAACATTTGACCCTCAAACAGATGGACAATCCGAGGGCACTATTCAAATATTGGAGGCTATGATTCGTGCGTGTGTGATTGTTTTTGGGGGTGCTTGGGATGAGTTCTTGCCACTTACGGAGTTTGCCTACAACAACACTTATCAATCGAGCATTCAGATGGCACCGTACGAGGCTTTGTGTCACAACCCAATTTCTCCTATAGGCCGTGATGGCGCCCAATTTTTATCGCTAGGCAAGCCAACAGTGAACTAACCATGTGATTATTTATTTTAACAATTTAGAAATAGTTGATCCTTATCTATTGAATAGATAAGATGTGAAAATTTAATAAAATGAGAGTTAACCGACTATAAGAGCAAATGAAACGAAGTAAATAATCAAAAATCATCAGGTGTCTACTACATGGTCTCCAAGACCTGGTGTTACAAGTGTATGAGCTACTAGTAGAATATACAAAAAACTACTACACAACTGTCTGAAGTGAAATAGATAGAAAGTAGAAAAAAGCAAAAGGAAGACTTCGGGTTCTGTAGAACGGTTCGGAAGGCAGCTCCCCACTAAGTCTCGGAGAAGTCAAGGATGCACACTGGACTGATAACCAGATGCACCTGCCTCAGATCCTGCACGATTAGTGCAGAAGTGTAGCGTGAGTACATAAACAACATATATCTAGTAAGTATCTAGTCTATCCTCGAAGAAGTAGTGACGAGGGGTCGACTTAGGCATTTACTACGGGCCAACAATAAAATACTGAAACTATAACTAAGAATGGACTATATAAATACAGCTAAAAGCTCAATAATGGGAAATAAATGAACAATTCTTTCCCTAATATTAAATCCCAAATAAATTCCCATCATTTAAGAAATTAATCTCTTAAGCCAATGAAATAGTATCACTTATAATTGGGCTAGCCTTGGATGTTCAAGCCTTGGCCAACTAGTTTGTCAGATTGGATATTTCCGAACCGAGCAGAGTTCTGGATTGTTTGGTTTCTCAGTCTTCTCTTTATGATCGTATCAGGGAGCGTCAGTATGATGATCCCCATCTGCTTGTCCTGAAGGACACAGTTCAACACGGTGATGACAAGGAGGTCACTATTGGGGATGCTGGTGTATTATAGATGCAAGGCAGGCTATGTATGCCTAATATAGATGGTTTGCGTGAGTTGATTCTCTAGGAGGCTCACAGTTCGTGGTACTCTATTCATCTAGGTGCCGTGAAGATGTATCAAGATTTGAGGCAGCACTATTGGTGGAGGCAGATGAAGAATGACATAATGAAATATGTAGTTCGTTGCCTAAATTATCAGCAGATGAAATATGAGCATGAGCAACTAGGTGGATTGCTTCAGAAGTTAGAGATTCCGGAGTCGAAATGGGAGCGGATCACTATGGATTTCGTTGTTGGGCTCCCACAGACTTAGAGGAAGTTCGATGCAGTTTGGGTGATTGTGGACATATTGACCAAGTTAGCTCATTTCATTCATGTGGTTACTACTTACTCTTCGGAGCAACTAGCTCAAGTTTACATTCACGAGATTGTCAGGCTTTACGGCTTACCGGTATCTATCATCTCTGACCGGGTACACAGTTTACATCACGATTCTAGAGAGCGGTACAGCATGAGTTGAGTACAACATTTGACCCTCAAACAGATGGACAGTCTGAGTGCACTATTCAAATATTGGAGGATATGATTCGTGCGTGTGTGATTGATTTTGGGGGTGCTTGGGATCAGTTCTTGCCACTTGCGTAGTTTGCCTACAACAATACTTATCAATCGAGCATTCTGATGGCGCCGTACGAGGCTTTGTGTCACAACCCAATTTCTCCTATAGGCCGTGATGGCGCCCAACATTATCGCTAGGCAAGCCAATAGTGAACTAACCATGTGATTGTTTCTTTTAACAATTTAGAAATAGTTGATCCTTATCTATTGAATAGATAAGATGTGAAAATTTAATAAAATGAGAGTTAACCGACTATAAGAGCAAATGAAACGAAGTAAATAATCAAAAATCATCAGGTGTCTACTAGCATGGTCTCCAAGACCTGATGTCACAAGTGTATGAGCTACTAGCAGAATATACAAAAAACTACTACACAACTGTCTGAAGTGAAATGGATAGAAAGTAGAAAAAAGCAAAAGGAAGACTTCGGGTTCTGCAGAACGGCTCGGAAGGCAGCTTACCACTAAGTCTCAAAGAAGTCAAGGATGCGCGCTGGACTGATAATCAGATGCACCTACCTCAGATCCTGCACGATTAGTGCAGAAGTGTAGTGTGAGTACATAAACAACATGTATCCAGTAAGTATCTAGTCTAACCTCGAAGATGTAGTAACGAGGGGTCGACTTCGGCACTTACTACGGGCCAACAATAAAATACTGAAACTATAACTAAGCATGGACTATATAAATACAGCTAAAAGCTCAATAACGGGAAATAAATGAACAATTCTTTCCCTAATAGTAAATCCCAAATAAATTCCCATCATTTAAGAAATTAATCTCTTAAGCCAATGAAACAATATCACTTATAATTGGGCTCCAAGAATTATTACGCACGAATTATACCGAGGTCATACGACCCGACCCGAATTATACCGAGGGTCGAACGAAACGAACCATAGATGCATCTATTCTATTACCGAGGTGTTCGGCCCGCTCCACAAGAAGAGAAAATATTTTATAAACAACCGACTCAAAGATTTTTAAGAGGCTATTATTCAAAGAAACACCAATTCTCATTAACGGTCAAGTAACCCGTCCAAAACTCAAGTAAATAATATTAGACATTTTAAAATTCCTTTATCAAGTTCCAATATGTTTTAAATAATTAAATAGCAGGAAGAGTACATGCATACTTAGTAGCTACGTACGGACTCTAATCACCTCGTGCGTACGTAGCCCCCATAAATAGAAGCACATATTAATTCAATTCACCTATGGGGTTAATTCCCTCTTACAAGGTTAGAAAAGAGACTTACCTCGCCTCAAAGCTTACTTTCCGGTCCACAATTATGCTTTAAACCCTCAACTCGGTGCCAAACGACTCGGAACTAGTCAAATGTTATATAAAATAGTCAATACATGTTCGAAGGTTCATATCCTAACTATTAAAGTGATTTTTCAACCCTAATTGAAGAAATCCTAAAATTCACCCCGGGCCCACATGCTCGGATTCTCATGAACTCAAATATATCATTTTCACTAAATTTCATAACCATTTTCATGGTTAAATCCCATTTTTATTAAAACCTAGGTTTTCGTCTAAACCCATAATTTTTACTAATTTACAATGTTAAACCTACCCATAATCTATGTATGTAACTCACATTGTATAGAAATTACTTACCTCAAAGTGTTAGGTGAAAACCCCTCACTAAGAGATCAAAGAATCGCCCAAGCAATGAAATAAATGAGCTCAAAATGCCTAAGTCTCGTGTTAAATTGAGGTTCTGCCTTCTGCGATTTTTGCACCTACGGAGGGTTGGCCGCTTTTACGGCTCTGCATCTACAGAAAAGTCATCATAGATGCGGCCCTTGACCAGTGCCCTACTTCCTCTTCTACGGACCTCTAGCCCGCTTCGGCGGGTCCCCTCCTGTGACGCACACGCCGCAGCTACGGCTTAAGTCGCTCCTGCGATCTCCTCCATCGCACCTGCGAGCCCGTAGGTGAACATGCCCACCCATACCTGCGGTTCCTGGGCCACTTCTGCGGCTTCTTACTCACTTCTGTGAGCTCGCACCTGCAGCTAGCCCTCTGCAGGTGCGATTACACTAGAAGTCTGGTGCTTCAGCTGCTGCCCCTAAGTCACAGCTTGGTCTGTGACTAGTCTGATTGACACTCGAGGCCCCGCCCAAACATACCGACAAGTTTAAAATCATAAAACAGATTTGCTCTCACTCTCGGATCATAAAAAACAACAATGAAACTCAGAATCAGACCCCAAACCAAATCGAATCAAAATATGAACTTCAAGTTCTTTCAACTAACTCTGAATGCGCCGAAATATACTTAGACTACTCGGAACGACACCAAATTTTGCGTGCAAGTCTTAAATCACCGTACAGGACTATTATCGGTCTCAAAATTCCAATTGGACCTTGATAAACCCAAAACCCACTCCAACCCAAACTTAACGATCTTTAAAACCTTCAAAGAGCCAACCTTTATTAGGAGCTGAAACAATCCCCGGTCATTAAAAACCCAATCCGAACATACGCCCAAGTCTGAAATTATTATACGAAGCTATTGGAACCGTAAAATCCCGATTTTGAGGTCGTTTACTCAAAATGTTGACCGAAGTCAAACTCAGCCTTTTTGGCTAACCTTAAGGAACCAAGTGTTCTGATTTCAACCCGATCCCTTCCAAATCCCAAACTAACCATCCTCACAATTCATAAAATAGTAAAAGCACATACGGGGATTCTTATTTAGGATAAAAGGGTTCTAGAAAGCAAAATGACTTATCGGGTCATTACACATTGTATGGTAGACGATGCCGGTCTCTAGTGGGTTGGTTCGAGTCGGGCGAGGCTAGGCTATTGGGTACAAACTTGGTTCAGGATGCTTTGGAGAAAGTTAAATTGATTCAGGATCGACTTCGTACAGCCCAATCAAGACAAAAGAGTTATGCAGATCGGAAGCTTCGCAAAGTTGTTGGGGAGCAGGTCTTGCTTCGGGTTTCGCTCATGAAGGGTGTTTAGAGGATCGGAAAGAAGGGAAAGGTGAGCCCTAGGTATATCGGGCCTTTTGAGATTCTTGACTGGGTTGGAGAGGTGGCTTACAGACTAGCACTACCACCTAGTCTCTCTGTAGTTCATCTAGTATTCCATGTTTCCATGCTCCAGAAGTATCACGTCGATCCGTCTCATGTGTTAGACTTCAGCTCAGTCTAGTTGGACAAGGATCTATCTTATGTTGAGGAGCTAGAGGCCATTTTGGATAGGCAGGTTCGGAAGTTGAGTCAAAGAACATCGCTTCAGTGAAGGTTTAGTGGAGGGATCATCCGGTCGAGGAGGCGACTTGGGAGACCGAGCATGATATGCGCATCAATTATCCTAATCTTTTCACTACTTCAGGTATGTCTTTATACTCGTTCGAGGAAGACTGATTGGTTTAAGAGGGGGAGGATGTAACGACCTGGCCGGTCGTTTTAAGAGTATTAGCCCTGATCCCCTATTTACTGCTTCCTCTATTTCATTTTATGCTTATGTGACTTACCGAGAGGATTTATTTTTGGTTTTGGAGTGAACTGGGACACATAGTCCCTGAAATAAAGTTTAAGTTATTGGAATCGACCATAGTTTGAATTGTGTTAAGACGGCTCCTAAATGTAGTTTCATCAGTTCCAATAGCTCTGTATGGTGATTTTGATCTTAGGAGCGTGTTCTGATGTTGAATTGGAGGTCCGTACGTCATTTTAGCGTCAATTGGCAAAAAGTTAGAAATTTTGATGATTTTTAGAAAGTTTGACAGGGAGTGGACTTTTTGATATCAGGGCCGGATTTCGATTTCGGAAGTTGGAGTTGGTCCGTAATGTCAAATAAGACTTGTGTACAAAACTTGGGGGTCAATTAGACGTGATTTGTTAGGTTTCAGCATCAGTTGTAGAAGTTTATAGTTTCAAAGTCCATTAAGCTTGAATGGTGGTGTGATTTGTGTTTTTGTTGTTGTTTGATGTGATTTGAGGGCTCGACTAAGTTCGTATGGTGTTTTAGGACTTGTTGGTATTTTTTGTTGAGGTCCCGAGGTCCTCGGGTTGATTTTGGGTAACAGATCATTTGGAGTTATGTTTAAATAGCTAAAGGTTTCCTGCTTCTGGTAATATCGCACCGGCGGTGAGGTTGGCCGCAGGTGTGGACATGCACGTGCGAGAGGAAGGTCGCAGATGCGGCCCTAGTCTAGGTAGTCAGTGGTCGCAAGTGCGACATAAGGATCGCAGAAGCTGAGAATGAGCTAGGTGAGGAGTCCGCAGAAGCGGGCTAGGTCCGCAGGCACGCACTCGCAGGTGTGGCCATTTAATCACAAAAGCGGACCCTGGTGTGTTAAGTCAAGTCCGCACCTAGATGGAAATTCTGCAGGTGCGGTATCGCAAGTGCGACTAGGGGTCCGCATGTGCGAGATCACTGGGAAGAGAAGGGGAAATTACGAGGGTTTGATCTCATTTTCAATTTAGGACTTTGAGAGCTCAGATTTAGGCAATAATTTGAAGGCTTTTCAGAGGAAACTATTGGGTAATGATTCTTAACTCGTTTTCGATTATATTCCACTAATCTATCGCTAATTTCTTCATTTAATTATGGATTTGGGTTGAGAAATTTTGGAAAAAAGTTTGAAAGTTCTTCAACCGAATTTTTGGATTTTGATATCGAATTTGAGAAATTTTGGTATGGGTGAACTTGTGGTCTAATGGGTGTTCGTATTTTGTGATTTTTACCCGATTCTGAGACGTAGGCCCGGGTCAACTTTTGGGGCAATTTTTTGATTCTTTGCTTAAGTTGTAGATTTATGACTTAAATTAGTTTTTGTAGTTCTATTTATGATATATAATTGCTTTTGGCTAGATTTGGGCCATTCAGAGTCGGAAAGTCGAGGGAAAGGCATTTTTACCAATTGAGTGAGCGATATTTGAGGTAAGTAACTTGTCTAACCTTCTGTGGTGAAAATCCCATTAGGATTTAATATTGTTGTAATAATATGTGATACATGAACACCGTGCACGCGAGGTGACGAGTGTGTACACAGGCTAATTGTGAAAATTTCAGTTCTTACTGAGTTGTCTTCTTTTAAATTCCTTAACTGAGTTGCCTTAGCATATGTCGTGATCATGTTTAGCCTAGTACCGCATGTCTACGTGCCTTAACTCTTACTTGCAATTTGTGCAGTGATCCAATGTCTAGTGATCCTACTTTCCTTGATTTGAGTTAAATCTTTAACTGTAAGATTCTTGTTTTAAACTCGTTGTTCCTTCGGTTATCTGCTGCATATTTACTTTGGGACTACGAGGCGGTTCCTCGGGAGATCCCCCTGTACTACATATTTACTTTGGGACTACGGGGCGGTTCCTCGGGAGATCCCACTGTACTGCATATTTACTTTGGGACTACGAGGTGGTTCCCCGTGAGATCTCCATGTACTGCATATTTAATTTGGGACTACGAGGCGGTTCCTCTGGAGATCCCCCTGTATTGTATATTTACTTTGGGACTACGAGGCGTTTACTCAAGAAATCTCCCTGTACTGCATATTTACTTTGGGACTATGATGCATTTACTCGGGAGATCTGCCTGTCTTGCATATTTACATTTGGGACTACGAGGCGGTACCTCAGGAGTGACCCTTGTGTTTACCTCCATTTATTGTGCTGATATTTTCTAAAACTTCTTATTGGTTAACTTCTCAGTCATTTTAAAATATTATTGTATCTTCTGCCTTGCTTATCTTTTAAACCAATAGGGCCCTGACTTGACCTCGTCACTACTATACCGAGGTTAGGCTTGGCACTTACTGGGTACTGTTATGGCATAATCATACTACACTCTGCATATCTTTTTGTGCAGATCCATGTTCTTCCTACCAGCCCAGATATCACTGAGCTGGACCGTGTGTGGAGACTTCTAGGTATATCTGCCAGCGTCCGCAGACTTCGGAGTCCCCCTTTATCCTTATTATGTTGTTTCTCCTTATTCTCTTTAGACTTTGATGTATAAAGATACTGAGTATTTTCTCTTAGGAGCTTGTGACTTATTTCTACCGGGTTTTGGGAGATGTATTTATTTTGAATCACAGTTTGATTTATGTTACATGTTGAGATTGAGCTTTAGTTTTATATTTCCATTATTCCGCATAATTGTTAGGCTTACCTAGTTTTAGAGACTAGGTGCAATCATGACATCCTACGGAGAAAAATTTGGGTCGTGACATAATTGTTCTAATTTTATTAATGCATTTTTCTGTAGTATGATTAATCCACTATTTGGATCATATGAAAGCACACGTATGATAAACATTATATATATAATTTATCGAGTTTAATTGATATTGTCTTTATATGTGTGTGTGTGTGTGTGTGTCATGACCCAAAATCCAAACCGTCGTGATGGCACATAACCCGACCTTCTAAGTATGCCGCTTAACTATAAAACACAATATCATAATACTGATGAGAGTCAAAGATGCGAAAATTGAATTTATTCAAATTATCTCTATTTCATCTAATATTTTTATTATATCTTTTAAATCTTTTTGATTTTTTATTATTCCTATATTTTCTGTTCCTGTTTAAAAATTATATAATTCTGTTTCAAAATCTATCAAGGTATAATCTTTTTCTAATATATCCACTTTTTCACCATCTTCTAATAGTAGAACTTTAGATTCTTCTTTTCTTATTTTACATGTATATAAAAAGTGAATGAGTGAATGTGAGTGGATGTAAAATGATTTGGTATGACAAAGGTTTATAAATTTATGTTGTAAAAATCCTACTCGATACACTCTCTCTCTCTCTTAACCTATAAACTTGTGTTAATATTTTACCAAAATTATGAACTAATATTACCCCTTAATATATTTTTTTTTAACTCTGTTCATCTCTTTTTTTTCCAATTTTTAAAGATCTACATCTTTTCTTAATATCTTTTTCTTTAACCTCACCCTCGCCATAATTATATATATTTACCCATTCTAACACTTTGTATGGCAGTGATTTGGGCTATTTGTTAACTGGTCTCTCCTAGGAATTTATAGGTTAATTCATTAGAGTTATTAAGAAATTGGAAAGATAACCATATACTTAGAGTGGTTTTTTGATTATGTATAAACTAGTAACTAAGAAAATATAGATAATATAAATATAAAGCATAATATAAAGCTATAAATAAATCAAGATAATAAACAGTAACATAATTTATAGATAAAAAACAGTAACTTACATGTTTACAGGAGAGAGATATTTTCCATTCGGTAAACCCGAAAGAGCTTGGCCGGACTTGGAATTATAAACTTGCACACCAAAGCATAAAACCTTATTTATTTCACAGACGTTGGATAGAAAATACTAAAGCATACAAAGGGAAATATTTTACAAAAGGGGGTTAAGGATGGAGAATAGTTTGAGGGAAATTGAAGATGGTGAAGGAGAGAGTGTGTTTTCTTCAGATGGCTCTTGTAGGTGTGTGAAGGTGTCTGTCATCTTCATTCTTGTGCTCCCTATATAGCTTAGAATTTGGACGGACTTCAAAACGGATTTCAAATCCTTTCAGAAACCTTTCTTTTCTAGCCTTGTCGGGTACTTCATTGGGCCACATCGTCACATGGCTTGAGCAGAGCTGATTCCTTTTTGTTTGTCGCTTTGTAATTATTTATTCAACTCAAAGACTCTAAAGTCTTCTCCGCACTACTTTATGTCATTTCTTCTTTTTCCACATGTCTTTTTGCATTATTGTACTTCTTGTGCCATAATGATTCTTCACTATTTGTTGTCTTGTCTTTTGTTTTGTCTCAACATTTATTCTACGTGTCGAGATTATGGAGTGCTATTGAATCAAAACTCATTTCTGAATCATCATATGGGTCTTGAGCATCTTGATAATTTAAGTAATTATCATCTTCGTAATTACCATCTTCTGCTGATCTCTGGGACATTTCTGGACTGGGATTTATTTCTAGACTAGGGTTTCTTTCTGGACTGGGATTTTTAATAATATGTTTGTCTTACTTGTCTTTTTCTTGGAAGAATTTCTCTAATGTTTTCTTAACTATAATTTCTATTTTATTTTATTTTTGTTTTTTGAAGTTATTACTCTTTTCCTTAATGCTTCTCCTTGTATTAGTGTTTTGGGTAGTCTTCTTGTCGTTTGGCTTGACGAGCATTCATCTTCACTTTTTGGCAACGTGACAGCCATAAACAGATTTGATGAGTCTTTACCGGCTATCGTTTGAGCCGGACTAGCTATATCTTCATCTGATACAGTGGATTTCTTTGCATTCATTGGGGGAATGCACACCCTTCACATCCATTTTATTCTAAGGACTCATTCTTTTGGTTGAGTCTTTTGAAAGCTTCGGTCATCGATGAACAACAATCACAAAATATTATCTTGTTTGTGTCCTTTTTTTTGGCAAATATACTACTAGGCGGGTTGCCCAGTAGCTATTTTATTAATAATAAAAGAAAAGAAAAACCACAACGAAAAAGTACAAGTAAGGGCGACAAAAGCTACAGGAGTGTTGCGTCTATCCCTTGACTATATAATCACTCCTCTGCGCCTCCAATGCCTTAAGATGGCAGCCTCATGTAGAGGATTATGGTGTAGCTACCGGCAGAAGTCTCACGAGGGCATATAACCTCATAGCCGCTTGGATCTTCCCAAAGGAATAGCAATATAGCTCACACATATTGTGCTAGACCTTACCTTACAAATCCTATTGAGGCATAATAAACCTCATATACTAGCAACCATGAAGAAAATACAAACTAGAAATAACTAAGTACTGTATGATCATCACAGAGTTTATAACATACTCTGTGATGATATTACAAATGATGATGCTTAAAAAATAATAAAATAAAACAATGTAAAAAATTGAGTCTTGCCCCTCTTTCTTCAACCTTGTGCATTTTTCAATTTGTAGCTCCTCTGCTTCTTCTTCCACTATCTTCAAATATTCTTCAAATTGTATCATTCATTTTTGATCTATTGGATCGTGTAAAAGTGGTAGTGGTAGCCACCTTTTGCTTTGTATTTCTCATTGGAGGTTTCCGAATGACAACCTCTTGTGTCACTTTTCCATTCCAACTATGTTGCCTTTCGTGTGTCTTATTTTTGTTTTTGTTGGAACCACTTCTCATGTGTCTAGGTGAAAGATCACCCTCCCTAGCTACATTTTTAAAGGAGGCATCCGGTAGTTCTTCCTCTTCTGCTTGTTCATAAAAATCTTGAACCATTTCCATCTCAAAAGCGTCATAACAATTGTAGACGGGCAGTAATGCACCTTGATCTTTCCTCGGGTTATCCAGAGCTCTCAAAGTATCGATATCATGTGAAACAAGAGTGTGGAGGATATTGGTAGGTGTCAAGTTGAAATGTGCAGCCACTCCAGATGTGCTAGCTAATTTTCCAGAAGACTTATGGATTAAATTAGCCTTAGAAGACTCACCTGATTGCTCAAAAATCTGCAAACTTGCTGCTGCGATGTTCTATTGTAGAGCCTTAGAATTAGAGCTATTCCTCAAGCCAACTGCTGTAATTTGCTGCTGCCTAGATGGTACAAAAACAAGTGCATTTGGGCTTAAACCTTTCTTGCTTGGCGCACTATTGGTTGAATTGGAAACCTATTCGTTATCCACCATTGCTGCCTGTTCACTGGATCACTGACTCGCTGAAACCTATTCTGCCGTATCTTCAGGGTCATCTTGAAGGCTATCTTCATAGTCTTCTTCATCTTCCTCTATTTGATTAGCCCATATCCTTCTACTAAACATATATGCACTTGTCATAGCTTGTTCATGTTTTGAAACAACTATCTCACTTGTAGAATTTTCTTGGGAAATTGTTTGCATTAGTTGTTGATTATTTCCAGTAGATAGTAATTGCTGCCCCGAATCGTCTCCTTGCTCACCAAACGATTCCATAGATTGTGAAGGAACCTCATGCACCGATGTATTCAAAGTAACCAATGGCGTTTTGATGTTTGGAGTTGTGTTTATGAACATCGTTGTTTGAGCATCCATTACCATTTTGTCCCAGATTTGGATTAGAGAGGTGTAACGTTGGCGAGGCTACATTTTGTATTGCTCCAACCTTTTGCTCGTCAACAAGAACAACTGCAAGATTCTTTGAGAGTTTTGATCGTTCTTCTACATTCTTCATGGACTGCTGTTGCTTTGCAATGTCAGGAGAATTAGACAGTGTAGTTGTTGAAGCTAAGTCATGATCAACATGTTCAACCACTGCCTTTTGTTCACCAGTAGCAATTACTTCCCTTGGATACACTAATCGTGCACCAGAAGGTTTGTGGTTTTGCTTTTCACGACCTGTAGGGCTTGTGCTTCCAGTTGCTGATCGTGTTAATCCAACATCTTCCAGCACTTGTTCATTCATCAAAGCCTCAAACGAGTTAGAAACAGTAATGGTTTTTGCAGAACAAGTCTGAGTTTTGTGAACTGAAATATTATTATTGCTAGGTGAGGACTGTGTACGATTTACCACTGCCCAATCTCTTATTTTTGATTGATCCAATACTTGAAGATCTGCTATTGGACACGATATTTTTCCAATTAAATCAGCACGTGCAGCAGTAACAGCTCCTCGATCACCAGCTCCCTTCAATGCAGCAACAACCTCCAAATTTGAACTCCAAATTTCGTTAATGTTGCTTGATTGCTCAGCTACAACATTAACTTTATTAATCATGTATGATCTATCAGCAACCTCACCCAAAGCAGCAACAACATCCTTGACAAGCACCTATGGCCCTTCATGACTATTCGTTTGTGCACCAGCAGTGTGAGGATGAACTACTTGATGTTGAATAGCTGCCTCATCTCCTGTAGCAATTGCACTATCTTAATCAGCCACACCAGTTTTTTGCACAGCTCTAAAAACAATTGAACTCCCATCCTTTGAAAGCTTCTTCGCAGCAGTAGGTATTTGATTTCCAGACTTTACCAATGCTGCTACTGCCTTTGTCAACTGATAATCTTGAACCTCCTACCCGTTACCAAATGTCCCAACCTGTTTTTGATACATATCAGGTATGTTTGTTTTTTCAGCTCGATCCACAGCAGTCTTCAAAGCACTTGCAGTAGCCGTGTACATCCTCACGAAAATCGTAATAGCAGGAATATCATTCAACCTTTTATCCTATCCAGTTGGATTTTTCTGGACCTGCTCCACACTTAAAGCCTCCATCTTTTGCCCAATATTAACCTGACTTGAAGCATCAATAAATTACGACTGATAGCAGCAGTAGCTTCATGCATTACACTATGCGAAACTCGATCGACAGCTGCTACATTAACCGTTTCACTGAGTGTGACATTTTTGTGTCTTCCATCAGGTTGTCTAGGCTCAATTTGAACTATAGTTTCATTAGGAACACTGAATATATCTTGCTTAAGCCTAGTATCCATAACTCGATCACCTGTTGCATTTTGAGCCATCCCCTGCTCCAGTCGAATTACAGCAGCTGGAAAAGTTGGACCATTAGCTGTTGTATATTCCAGATCCCCTGTACTATCCTCGATCCCAGTAGTAATTTGTTGACCTTCAGTAGAGCGAAAAGTCAGTAGTTTTTGTTGCCCATTGTTTATAACTTGTTGAGCTTCAGCTCGTTTTGTATTTAGAAAATCCCTAGCATCCCTTTGTAACTTTTCCACCTTGTTCATCTCATCAATAGGTATCAAGCACTCATCATAACCTTTATTTTCAATCAATCTGTCATGCTTTTCGTTGTTTTGTTCATTCTTCAAACGACATAACTTTTCATTATGCCCTTGACGTTTATAGCAGCTGCAATAACTTGGGAGATTATCATACACAACATCTTGAAAGTGTTCAACAATTTTTCTAGATTTTGTATCCAAATATAGTAACCTAACTCTCTTTGGGTTTTTGTCGAGTAGGTCCAGTTCAACTTTAACACGCGTAGTACTTGGTCTTGATTTGTTATGGGTTGCTTTATCAGTTGCCATTGGCTTCCCAATAGCAGAAGCAATTGAAAGCAGAGCAGTTTTGCAAACAAATCTTGCGGTAGACCTGGTAGTGAAATCCAAACCCACGCCCTTGTAGTTTCTTCTTTAGGATTAAAGAACAATGTCCAAGGGAACAATCTATACTGATAGTCGTCCCCATTGCAGTGTATATATCCAACAGATCTTGACGCAACAAGAACATATTCATCATACAGATCAAATCTGATAAGGATGTGCCGATATTCTAATTGTCCGATCCGACAGTTACCTTTAATCCCAAAAGATTTTGGAATCAGTTTGCGTAAATCGTGAACTGTTCGGTGTGTGTATGCGAATTTCATTAATACTGCTTGGTGTAATCCCTCTTCAACACTGAATTGTTGAACTTCCTCCATTGTAAATTGTATCGTAGGTTCTCCATGGATAATCTCAATAGGTTTAAGTTGTGTTTTTGATGGATTTTGGACTGTTTGGTTTGTATGTAGTCGTGTAGCATATGTTGTTGATGGTTTAAGGTTCATCTCTCCGACAGCTTGAAGCTAGGGAGAGGGCTGCGCATCCATGGCAGCTGCTACTACACCATATTGCCATAGAGAGAGGAGAGAGGCTAGAGCATTTTTTTTTTGTTTTTGAAAATACTTGTCTGTGTCCTTTTGGATGTTATATTGAGGGGTTTTTTCTGGGTTTTATCTTAGTGCTTATAATAATTTGGTCCTAATACTCCTCTTACATAGTCAAATGCTTCATTAAAATCATTGAAACCTTTGAATAGAGGTTTTTCAAAATCTTTCATAGAGTCCGGTACTTCTAACCATGTTTGAAAAACACCAGTTGTCTTGCCGTGATTAACTACATAATATTTAAATTGTTTTTCTTGGTTTTTATCTGTAAACTATTGTCCTAAAGCATTAAGAGCTGCTATGATATATTTGGTGTCTTTTTTATTATATGCTATCCATATATTATCAATCAAACACTTTTGTGGTCTGTCTATGACACATTCTGAAAAAACTCCAAATTTGACGGTGGATATAATATTAAATTATGTTTTTCAAAATGTATTCTATCCATACCAGTCGGTTCTACTAATGATTGTGGCTTAAATAAAAGATTACCTAATATTGTTTTGGAATACGCGTATAAAGGTGAGGCTTTGATGCCTTTCCTGTCTTCAGTCTTGGGAATTGTTGGTCTCATGCTGTAAATGTAAAATATGTCTATTAATTAACAGTAATTTTTAACCTACTTAACTGATCAACTAAATCATTATCTTTTTCCTAATATTGTCATAACCCAAAATGTTATCTTTAATTTAAACATTCATTACTGTGTTCTAAGACCTTGAAAAGTACTATTCATCATTCCCCCACTTGTGTGTGCAGTCCGTATAATTTTTCTGAAAGTCTTTATGTGAAAAATGGATTAAAATGTGAAATAAAACTTTAAAACTCAATTATACGCCGAGAATTTAATTTGGAGGTTTCTAGCTCCAGTTATGGCCATTTAACGGAAACTAGGAATTTAAAGGCTAAAGATTTCCATAGTTTGACCACGGATTTGACTTTTTGATATCGGGGTCGGAATCTAATTCTGGAAATTTGAATAGGTCTGTTATGTCATTTAGGTTTTGTATGAAAAATTTGAGGCCAATCGGACTTGATTTGATAGGTTTCGGCATCGAATGTAGTAGTTGAAAATTCTTAAGTTCCTTAAACTTGAATTGGGGTATGATTCATGGTTTTAGCTTTGTTTGACTTGATTGGAGGCCTCGACTAAGTTCAGATGATGTGTTTGGACTGGATGGTTAACAGATCAAAATTTGGACTTAAGGAAAATATGAAATTTTGGCTTTTGGTGTAATCTCACATGCGAATTTTAGACCGATGGTGCGAGCTCGCAAAAGCGAGCCATGCCTCGTAAAAGCGGACAGGGTGTTGTAGAAGTGCGACCGCAGAAGCGGCCCACGCATCGCAGAAGCGAGTTCGCAGAAGTGAACCAGCCCGCATAATCGACCCCAACCTTTGCAAAAGCAGAGCCGAAGATTCCATTAAGTGTCCGCAAATGCTAAAAAGCCTAGACAGAACCCATAAAATCGGAAGTAAATCATTTTTACTCATTTTTGAGTTTTTTGTCTCGGATTTAGGCGATTCCAAAGGGATTTTTCACAAGTTTGAATTGGGTAAGTATTCTATAACGAAAAGTGATATTGAGTATTGTTTATGATTAGATTTGAGGATTTCGGACACAAATTCGCGAGGAAAAGGTTTATTAGAATCTTGAGTTGGTTGCAAAGCGAGGTGAGTGTCTTGGTTAACCGTGACTTGATGGAGTAGGATTTTTGATTATTTTCTACATTATTTAATGTGCGGGTATAACGTATATGTGAAGTGACGAGTACTTATGCGTTGTGGTTGAGTCAAAGCATGCTGGAGGAATTTAATTCATTTTGAATTATTTTTTATTTAATTAAGATATTCCTGTTTAAGTTTATTATTAATTATTTGAACATTATTTATGGAATTGTTATTGATTTAATTATTGTTGAATATGGTGAGAAAGAGCATAAAAGAACGAAGGATGATGCCATGCCATTTTTATTTTTTATACTACCATTGTCATGGTGAGAAAGAGTGTAAAAGAACGAAGGGTGTTGTCGTGTCATTTTTTAGTGTAAAAGCACGAAGGGTGATGTCGTGTCATTTTCGGAGAGGCACGAAGGGTGATGTCGTGCTAATTATTAATATTTATTTATCAATTTATGGGAAGAATGAGAGTAAAAGCATGAAGGGTGGTGTCGTGCCATTTTTATATTATCAGTTGTTCATTTTATTATTGATGAATTAATTGGATGCTACGTGACACTTTTCCTGCTGAAATTTCTATATCATTCCCCTTCGCATGTTCCCTCCAAAATTTATAAATTGTTATTTATTGTGTTATTGTTGTTTCGTATTTGTATATACTTGTACAAGTTATTTACGTATGTGTCTTGTCATAGCCTCGTTACTACTTCGTCGAGGTTAGGCTCGACACTTACAGAGTACATGGAGTCGGTTGTAATCATACTACACTTTGCACTTTTTGTGCAAATTTTGGTGTTGGTCCCAGCAGAGTACCATAGACTTGCTCGGATTCAGCTACCTAGAGGAGACTTGAGGTATAACTGCACAGCGTCCGTAGTTCTGAAGTCCCCTTCTATCCTATCTTAGTTGTGTATTATCTTTCAGACCTTGAATTTTATTCAAACCTTCATTTATATCATTCTAGTAGCTCGTGCATTTGGGACACCAGATTCGGGGATGTATTGTGATGATTCGGTAGTTATGGTCTTCCGCACTTTATTTCAGTAATTGATTTCCATTTAATTTAATAATTTAAAAATGGTTAAGATTATTGTAAAGTTGTCTTGCCTAGGAAGTGAAATGTTAGGCGTCATCATGGTCCCGAAGGTGGTAATTTCGGGTCGTGACAAGTTGGTATTAGAGAACTAGGTTACCTAGGTCTCATGAGTCACGAGCAAGATTAGTAGAGTCTGAAAGATCGGTACGGAGACGTGTGTACTTATCTCTCAGAGGCTATGAAGTTTAGGAACAATATCACTTCTTTCTTATTTTGTCGTGCGATTTTATTCTATCATCGATGATTGAACCATTCTATTCTTATTCTCTCGTAGATGGCGAGAACACGTAATACATCTAACGACGGATAGGGACCAGAGCCCCTGGTGGAAATTATGACTAGTGGTAGAAGCCGAGGCCGAGGTCGTGCTAGAAGCCGAGGCAGATGTAGAGCTCAGTCTAGAGCTCGAGCTACAACACCTGTTACAGAACCTCAAGTGGATCTTCAAGAGTAGGTTCCAGTTGAGACTGTACCGGTTGGACCAGTTCAGGTCCCGAAAGGAATCATAGCTACTCCAGTGCTTTAGGAAGCTCTAGTTTGTTTGGTGAGTCTTATGGAAGGCGTGGCCCAGAATGGTACATTTCCAGTGGTGCCAGCCGTCTCACAAGTTTGGGGAGGAGCACAAACTCTCACTACTCCCGCTCCGGAGCAGATGGCTCCCCAGTATCAGGCTCTAGCAACCCCGCCAGTTGGGGTAGTTCAGCCAGTTGTTGTGGCACATGACGGTGATAGGCCTGCCATGTCTTCTGGGGCTTTATTAAGGTTGGACAAGTTTACTAAGCGCTTTCCAATTCACTTAAATGGTACGCCTTCTGAAAGACCCACATGATTATATTGATGGCTGTCATGAGGTGTTACGGAATATGGGTATAGCTGAGACCAATGGGGTTGATTTTGCTGTAATTTTTAGATGACGGGTTACGCCAAGAGGTGATGGAGAGATTTTATGCTGACCAGATCAGCTGGGTCGCCTACACTGACTTGGGAGAAGTTCTCACGGCTATTTCTAGAGAAGTTCCTCCCTATCACATTGAGAGAAGATTACCATAGGCAATTTGAAAATCTCCAGCAGGGCAGTATGACTGCTACTCAGTACGTGACCCGTTTTGTGGATCTAGTCCGTCATTCTCTCCTTTTACTTTCTGCTGAGGGAGAGAGAGAGTGAGGAGGTTTATTGAGGGACTTACTCACCCTATCAAGCTTCAGATGGCCAAGGAGACCGAAAGTGAGATTTTCTTTAAGGCGGCTACTAATGTTGCTAGGAGGATCGAGATGGTTCTTGCACATTAGAGAGGGCAGGACTCTAATAAGCGGCCTCGTCAGTTTGGTGGGTTCAGTGGTACCTCGTATGGAGGCAGGGTAATTTTGGTAGAGGCCATCCTCCCAAGACATTTCATTCAGCACTCCAGGCATCATACAGTGCACCACCAACTCCCATTAGTGCACCTCCGATCCATAGCTTTCAATTTGATTACTCAGGACGGCATGAATAGTTTCAGGGGCAGCAGTCACAACAACTGAGGTCTTGCTAGATTCCGCCCTATGTCTTAGGGCAGCATGCAACCACAGGGTTCTCATGCTATGATTCTAGCACCAACTGTTCCGCCGCCCGCCCAGCCAGCTAGAGGTAGGGGTCAAGCAGCTAAAGGTGGTGGTGAGGCCATTAGAGGTGGAGATCAGGCTGTTAAAGGTGGAGGCCAGCTAGTTAGAGGTCATCCTAGGGAAGCAGTTCAGAGTGGTGGGGCCCATACCTGATTTTATGCTTTTCTATCAAAACCTGAGGCTGAATCATCTGATGCTGTGATTACAGGTTTTGTTCCATTTTTCCATAGAGATGCTTCAGTTCTATTTGATTCAGGATCTACTTATTCCTATGTATCCTCTTATTTTTCTTCATATCTAGTGATGCCTCGTGATTCTCTGAGTGCTCCTGTGTGTGTTTCCACTCTGGTGGGAGATTCTATCATGGTAGATCATATCTATCGTTCGTGTGTGGTTACTATTGGGAGTCTTGAGAATTGTGTGGATCTTCTACTTCTTGATATGGTAAATCTTGATGTCATCTTGGGTATGGATTGGTTGTCACCTTATCATGCTATATTGGATTGTCATGCCAAGACGGTGAATCTAGCCATACCAGGATAACCTCGATTACAGTGGAAATGAACTTATGGTCATTCTACCAGCAGGGTTATTTCTTATATGAAGGCTCATCGTATGGTCGAGAAACGATGTCTAGCCTATTTGGCTTATATTCGCGATCTCAGTGCGAATGTTCCTTCTATAGACTCAATACCAGTTGTTCATGAATTTTTAGAAGTATTTCCTGTAGATATGTCGGGAATGCCACCCGACAGAGATATAGACTTATGTATTGATTTGGCTCCAGGCACTCAGCCCATTTCTATTCCACCATAACGTATGGCCCCGCCGGAATTGAAAGAATTGAAGGAGCAGTTACAAGACTTGCTTGATCAGGGATTTATTAGACCTAGTGTCTCTCCCTGGGGTGCACCAATGTTATTTGTAAAGAAGAAAAATGGTTCAATGTGGATGTGTATAGATTATCGCCACTTGAATAAGGCTACTATCAAGAACAAGTATTCGCTGCCAAGAATTGATGACTTATTCGATCAGCTTCAGGGTGCCAAGGTGTTTTCAAAGATTGACTTGAGGCTTGGTTACCACTAGTTGAAGATTAGGGCGTCTGATGTCCCTAAGACATCTTTTTGGACTCGGTATAGCCATTACAAATTCCTAGTGATGTCATTTGGGCTGACAAATACCCCAGCAACATTTATGGATTTGATTAATCAGGTGTTCAAGCCCCATTTGGATTCAGTTGTATTCATTGATGATATCTTGATTTACTCCAGCACTCGAGAGGAGCATGAGAAACATCTTCGGAGTGTGCTTTAGACTTTGAAAATTAATCAGTTATATGCCAAATTTTCAAAATATGAATTTTGGTTAGACTCAGTTGCCATTTTGGGACATGTAGTATCGGCTGAAGGCATAAAAGTGGATCCTAAGAAGATTGAGGCAGTTCAGAATTTGCCAAAAGCTACTTCAGTTACACAGATCCAGAGTTTTCTAGGTTTTGCAGGTTTTTATCGCCGGTTCATGAAAGGGTTTTCATCTATAGCAATACTATTGAACAGACTGACCCAAAAAGGTATTCCATTCGGATGGTCAGACGAGTGTGAGTTGAGCTTTTAGAAACTCAAGACTGCTTTGACTACAACGACAATATTGGTATTACCCACAAGTTCTAAATCTTATACGGTGTATTGTGATAGATATCGCATTGGGCTTGGTGCATTATTGATGAAAGATAGCAGGGTGAGTGCATATGCATCACGGAAGTTGAAAGTTCACGAGAAAAATTATCATATTCATGACTTAGAATTGGCAGCCATTGTTTATGTGCTGAGGATTTGGAGGTATTACCTTTACGGTGTCTCATGTGATGTATTTACTGATCATCGTAGCCTACAATATCTATTCAAACAAAAAGATTTCAATTTGAGGTAGAGAAGATGGTTGGAGATATTGAAAGACTATGATATCACTATTTTGTATCACATCGGAAAGGCCAATGTGGTGGCCGATTCTTTGAGTAGAAAGGCTGTGAGTACGGGGTGTCCTTGCATATATTCCGGTTTGTGAGAGGCCATTAGCTGTCGATGTTCAGATATTGGGCAATCAGTTCGTGAGGTTAGATGTTTCAGAGTCCAGTCCGATTCTAGCTTGCACAGTCGCTCGGTCTTCCTCGTACGAGCATATCAGAGAGCGACAATATGATGATCCTCATTTGCTTGTCCTTAAGGAAACTGTGTGGCACGATGGTTCCAAACATGTTGTTGTGGGGGAAGATGGAGTTTTGCGGATATAGGTTCGTATTGTGTGCCTAATATGAATGAGCTTCGTGAATTAATTCTGGAAGAGGCCCATAGTTCTCGGTATTCTATTCATCCATGTGCCGCCAAAATGTATCAAGATTTTTGGCAACATTATTGGTAGAGGAGAATGAAGAAGGATATAGTTGCATATGTATCTCGGTGTCTGAATTATCAGCAAGTTAAGTACCAGCATTAGAGACCTGGTAGTTTGCTTCAGAAGTTAGAAATTCCTAAGTGGAAGTGGGAGCATATCACTATGGATTTTGTTGTTAGGCTTCCACGAACTCAGAGAAAGTTCGACGCAATATGGGCATTATGGACAGGTTGACCAAGTCAGTATATTTCATTCCAGTAGCAGTTACCTATTTATTAGAACGGTTAGCGGAGATTTACATCCGCGAGATTGTATGCTTTTACGGTGTGCCTATGTCTATCATTTCTGATTGAGGAACGTAGTTCACCTCGCACTTCTGGAGCGCTGTACAACGTGAGTTAGGCATGCGAGTTGAGTTGAGTACAACATTTCATCCACAGACAGACGGATAGTCAGAGCGCACTATTCAAATATTGGAAGGTATGCTTCGCATTTGTGTTATATATTTTGGAGGTTCTTGGGATCAGTTCTTGCCACTTGCGTAGTTTGCCTATAATAATAGCTACCAGTCGAGCATTTAGATGGTTCCATATGAAGCATTGTAATGAGGCAATGTCGTTCGCCAGTTGGCTGGTTTGAACCGGGAGAGGTTCGGTTATTGGGTACTGATTTGGTACAGGATGCCTTAGATAAGGTCAAACTTATTCAGGATCGACTTCGCACCGCTCAGTCTAGGCAAAATCGTTATGTCGATCGTAAAGTTTGGGACATTACATTCATGGTAGGAGAAAGAGTATTTCTACGGTTTTCACCTATGAAAGGTGTAATGAGATTCGAAAAGAAGGGTAAGTTGATCCCTAGGTATATTGGACCCTTTGAAATTCTTGAAAGGGTGGGTGAAGTAGCCTACAAGATTGCACTACCACCTAGTTTATCAGTAGTTCATCTGGTGTTCCATGTGTCTATGCTCTGAAACTATCATGGTGATCCGTCCCATGTATTAGATTTCAGCTCAGTCTAATTGGACAAAGTTTTGACTTATGAAGAGGAGCTAGTAGCTATTCTAGCCCGGTAGGTCCGACAGTTGAGGTCTAAGTGTTATCCTTCAGTTTGGGTGCAATGGAAGGGTCAGCCGGTAGAAGCATCTACATGGGAGTCCAAGTCGTACATGCGGAGTAGATATCCATATCTTTTCACCAGCTGACGTAACTTTCTAATTCCGTTCGAGGACGAACGTTTATTTTAGAGGTGGAGAATGTGATGACCTAAAATATCATCTTTAATTTAAACATTCATTACTGTGTTCTAATACCTCGAAAGTACTATTCATCATTCCTCGACTTGTGTGCAAAGTCCGTATAATTTTCCGAAAAGGTTTTATGTGAAGAATGGATTAAAACTCAATTAAGTTGACTTGTCTACAATTTTAGCAAACGGACCTGGATCAGTGTTTTAATAGGTTTGGTTGGTCCGTATCATGATTTGGGACTTGAGCGTATGCCCGAAATTTAATTTGGAGGTCTCTAGCTCCAGTTATGGCCATTTAACGGAAACTAGGAATTTAAATACTAAAGATTTCCAAAGTTTGAAGACGGATTTGACTTTTTGATATCAGGGTAGGAATCCGATTCTGGAAATTTGAATAGGCCCGTTATGTAATTTAGGTCTCGTGTGCCAAGTTTGAGGTCAATCGGACTTGATTTTCTAGGTTTCGGCATCAAATGTAGAAGTTAAAAATTCTTAAGTTCCTTAAGCTTGAATTGGGGTATGATTCATGGTTTTAGCATTGTTTGACGTGATTGGAGGTCTCGACTAAGTTTGGATGATGTTTTAGGATTTGTTGGTGTATTTGGTTGAGGTCCTGGAGGCCTCGGGTCGATTCCGGATGGTTAACGGATCAAAATATGGACTTAAGGAAAATCTGAAAATTTTGCTTCTAGTGTAATTGAACTTGCGGATTTTAGACCATAGGTGCGATCTCGCAAAAGCGAGCCCTGCCTCGCTGAAGGGGACAGTCTGCAGAAGAGGACAGGGTATCATAGAAGCGGCCCACACATCGTAGAAGTGGGAAAAGGGGGAAGGGACAGCCTTGCGCAGAAGCGTGTTCGCAAAAGCGGACTCTTGTCCGCAGAAGCGATCCCAACCTGTGCAAAAGTGGAACCGCAGATGCGGTTAAGTGTCCGCAAATGCGAAAAGGCCTGGACAGAACCCGTAAAATCGGAAGTAAACCATTTTTACTCATTTTTGAGTTTTGTATCTCGAATTTAGGCGATTCCAATGGGATTTTTCACGACTTTGAATTGGGTAAGTGTTCTATAACCAAAAGTGATTATATTTCATAAATCTATGTCTATATTCTTCATTTATTTCGGATTTAGATGGTAAAAATAGGAATTTTTGTAAAACTTTCCAAAAAAATAAAAATTTAAGATTTGAAGATCTATTTGACATCGAAATGTGATAATTTTTATATGGTTGGACTCGTCTTGGAACGACTATTCGGATTTTGTGAGTTTTTCCAGAATTCGAGATGTGGGCCCCAATGTTGATTTTTGAGATTGGGATTTTAATCTGAAAAATTAGAAAATTCATATGGAATCAATTCCTACGATTTGTATTGAGTATATCGAATTGTTTATGACTAGATTTGAGAATCAGACATGAATTTGCGAGGATAAGGTTTATTAGAGTCATGAGTTGGTTGTAAAGTGAGGTAAGTATCGTGGTTAACCTTGACTTGAGGGAGTAGGATTTATTTATTTATTTGCTACGTGATTTAATGTGCGGTTACGACGTATATGTTAGGTGACGGATACTTATGCGTTGTGGTTGAATCAAAGCATGCTAGAGAAATTTAATTCATTTTGAATAATTATTTATTTAATTAAGATATTCCTACTTATGTTTATTGTTGATTATTTGAACATTATTTATGGAATTTGTATTGATTTAATTATTGTTGAATAGGGTGAGAAAGAGCGTTAAAGCACGAAGTATGATGCCGTGCCATTTTTATTTTTTAAACTATCATTTTCATGGTGAGAAAGGGTGTAAAAGCACGAAGGGTGTTGCCATGCCATTTTTGAGTGTAAAAGAATGAAGGGTGATACCGTGTCATTTTTAAAGAAGTGGAATTATACTGGGTTGTTGTTATTGTTGTTATGGGAAGAATGATAGTAAAAGCACGAAGAATGGTGGCGTGCCATTTGTATATTATCAGTTATTCATTTTATTGTTGATGAATTATCTGGGTTCTACGTGACACTTCTACTGCTGAAATTCTATATCATTCCCCTTCGCATGTTCCCTCCCAAATTTATAAATTGTTATTTATTGTGTTATTGTTGTTTCGTATTTGCATTTACTTGTACAGGCTTGTAACAACCCGGACGGTCGTTTTGACTATTGCAATCCCGTCCCCCCATTTACTGCTCAAATTGTGAATTATAGTTATTATTTAGCTTGCCGGGGTAATTGGTTTGGGTTCGGTAAGGCTTTGAAATGATTTAGAGGCTTAGATCCAAGGTTTAGAATTTAAGTTGAAAAGGTTGACCGGATGCTAACTTATGTGTAACGATCTCGGAGAAATTTTGCTAAGAAAATTAAGTTTTGGTGGTGCCGAGGTAGATCAATTATTACAAAGATTATAGAAACAATGCACCAAAGTGTAAAGGAAAATTTGGTCAGAAAATGGTCATTTCTGCGACCACTATGTAGCCGCAGAATCATTCTGCAGACCGCATAATGGTCGCAAAGTGGTTCAGGAGAGGAGCAAGGTTTGAGGAAAATCTGCGGTGCACTATGCGACCATATACCTGTTTTGCGGTGCATTATGCGACCTCAGAACAAGTATGCGGACCGCATAATGACCGCAGACTAGGTAAGTAACGCCCAGTTTTGGAGGCCAAATTAGGCGGCCGGTATGCGGACCGCATACCTGTTATGCGACTGCATAACTGTGTCGGAGCTTCCATTCTTTCTAATTTTTGACCCGACCTAACTTCGATTTATAGCCTTGAAGCTCATTTTTGAGCCAAAATCTGATATTAAAGAGGTGGGAGCATTTTAGAGAGAGAAAGTGGAGACTCAGTCATTTATCCATCAATTCTGATTCAAGGTTTGAAGATTTCACAAGGATCTTGCTAGGGCTTCAAAGAGGTAAGAATTTCTTTCCTCAATCCTTCAATTTCGGGTTTGGAAAAAATGGTTGATTTATAGTATGATTCTTGGGTGTAAGAGTATTATGTATACATACCAATAAGGTTGTGGAAGGATTATTAAGTTCAAACGGGTAAGGATTGGGTTGAAAATGATAGAAATCTTCAGACTTTAATTGAAGATTTGAGGGTCGAGTTGATGTCAGATTTTGGTAAAATTTATATGGTTGGAGTCTTGGTTGGATGGGCGTTCATAATCTGTAACTTTTGTCGGGTTCCAAGACGTGGGTCCTAAGGGCGATTTTTGAGTTAATTTCGGATTTTATTGGGAAAATTAGTATTTTCTTATGGAATTAATTACAATAATTTGTATTGACTGATTCAAATTAATTGTGGCTATGTACGAGGCTTTCGAAGACCAATTCTCGTGGCAAGGGCATAGCGAAATAAATAATTACACGGGTTGAGGTAAGTAACAGTTATAAATCTGGTCCTGAGGGTATGAAAACCCGGATTTTATGTCATGTGATTATTTTGGAGGTGACGCACATGCTAGGTGATGGGCGTGTGGGCGTGCATCGAAGGGATTGTGACTTGGTCCATCCCGTAAAACTGTAAAGTTGAATAACCTATTGTTAGCTATAAGCTCTCTTTGTGTTGAAGAAATTTGACTGTAAATCATGATTTAAAATCATGCTTAGGGTACGTGATAGTACTATTGGGACCCACAGAGGTCGCGTACTTGTTGAATTATTTGCTAATTGTTGTCTTGTACTCAGTCATAATTTTTCTTGCGTATTATACCTCAATCTTTTTGGATATTTGTTGATATACTATGTTATCTTTGTTTTGTCTGATCTTTGTGATTTCTGAGAGCCCGAGAGACTTGAGAGGTTGAGGACTGTGCAAGGCCGAGGGACTATCGGTGAGGTAAGGATATTATGGCACGTGAGTTGTCCATGCAGGATATTATAGCACGTGAGTTGTCCGTGCAACACGTGAGTTGTCCGTGCAGATTATGGCGCTTGGGCTGTAAGAGCCCCTCCAGAGTCTGTACACACCCCCAGTGAGTGCGGGTACCCATTGAGTGTGAGTGCTGAGGGCTGAGAGCCGAGTGGTTGAGCTATTGTGATGAGCTGAGTGACTGTTGCCTGAGAGGCTGTACTTGCTTTGTATTTGTTGTTTCACTTGGTTGCTATCTGTCATTGTTGTGAAATCGCTGAAAGAATTTATGTCCGGATTACTTGAAATTGAACTGTATGAAATTGATTTGACTTAAACTGCCGGATTTGAAAGCATGTCTATTCTTTGCTGGAACTACTGAAAGTGAACTATGACTGTGTAGCTCGTCATTATCTTCAGTTCCTTAGTTATTATTGTTACTTGCTGAGTTGGTTGTACTCATACTACACCCTGCACTTCGTGTGCAGATCCAGGTGTTCCTGAACATAGCAGGTGTTGATCATTTCGCACAGTTGATTTCAGGAGATTTTGAGATAGCTGTCGTGTTCCGCAGACCTTGTCTCTCCTTCTCTATCTTCTTTTTTACTGTATTTGGTCTCAGACTATTATAGACCATATTTTCCAGACTTTTACTCATATTAGATGCTCATGTACTCAATGACACCAGGTTTTTGGAGTGTTGTATCAAAAATTGCTAGATCTTTGGTATTGTATTAAACGTTACATTTTTAAATTTAAAGGAAATCGTGGGTTATTGATGTTGTCGGTTTGCCAAGTGCTGAGATAGGCGCCATCACGACAGGTTAGGATTTTGGGTCGTGACAAGGATTTTTACGTACGTGTCTTGTCATAGCCTCGTCTCTACATCATCGAGGTTTGGCTCGACACTTACATAGTACATGGGGTCGGTTGTACTCATTCTACACTCTGCACTTCTTGTGCAGATTTTGAGTTGGTCAGAGCTAAGTATCATATACTTGCTTGGATTCAGCTACCCAAAGGAGACTTGAGGTATAACTGCACAACGTCCGTAGTTCTGAAGTACCCTTCTATCCTATCTTAGTTGTGTATTATCTTTCAAACAACTTGAATTTTATTCAGACATTTATTTGTATCATTGTAGTAGCTCGTGCACTTGTGACACCAGATTCAGGATTGTATTGTGATGATTCGGTAATTATGGTCTTCCGCAATTTATTTCAGTAATTGACTTCCGTTTAATATAATTGTTTAAAAATTGTTAAGATTATTCTAACATTGGCTTGCCTAGCAAGTGAAATGTTAGGCGCCATCACAGTCCCGAAGGTGAAAATTTTTGTCGTGACAAATATGTTCAAAGACTAAATTATAAATTGACATCGTATCAATAAAGTGTAGCCATCTTCGTCTACTACTATTTTTAGCATTTATCTTTTGGTGAAATTTAACTATGGCTTCACAGTCATTTCTAATTAATACTTTTGGTTTATTTAATATATAGAGTTTGAAACTATTTAGTCCATATATTACAGCCAAGATTTCTGCATCTATACTACTCATATTTCCCTTTTCTTTATATTTACCACTTTGATAAGCACCTATTTTCTCTTCATTTTTATCTCTGTATTTATTGGGTTTTGCTTTTAATACTGCTGCGCATCCTTCAAAACTTCCATCTGTTTCTATAATTAAATAGTCTATGTAACGACCCAATCGGTTGTTTTGACTTTTAGAACCCCGTTCTCCTAAATAAAACTTGTCGTATGTGCTTTAAATAATTTATGACCTGTGGGGATGGTTGGTTCGGGATTTGGAAGTGTTTGGGTTGAAATCGGAACACTTGGTTCCTTAAGTTGGCTTTAAAAGGCCAAGTTTGACTTTGGTCAATATTTTGAGCAAACAGACTCGGATCAGTATTTTGATAGTTGCGGTATGTCCGTATCATGATTTGGGACTTGGGCGTATGCCCGGAATCAAATTCCGAGCTCCCTAGCCCGAGATATGGAATGTTGATAAAAAATTAAAATGTTTAAGTTCAAATAGTGACCGGAAGTCTAATTATGTGAAAACGACCCCGGAATAGAATTTTGATGATTCCAACAGCTCCATATGGTGATTTTGGACTTAGGAGCGTGTCGGAATTTTATTTGGAAATCCGTAATTAAATTAGGCTTGAAATGGCTAAAAATAAGAATTTAAGTTTGGAAGTTTGACCGAGGAGTTGAATTTATGATAACGGAGTCGGAATCCAGTTCCGAAAATTTTCTTAGCTCAGTTATGTCATTTATGACTTGTGTGTAAAATTTGAGGTCAACCGGACTTGATTCGATAGGTTTCGGCATCGAATGTAGAAGTTGGAAATTTCATAAGACTAAAGTTTCAAGTGAGTTCGCAAAAGACCCAAATTTGAACGAGAATATCTACATATATATATATGGCGTTATGTGATGATCTAACTATTAAATGAAATATATTCGAGTCTAGTTTCTAACACTTTTAACCGTTCGTCATTCGGACATTCCTACAAGAAGTTATGATTAAATACCCAAAGGTTGTCCTGTAGCTCGCTACAGAGCTCGCAACGCCAGATGTAATACCATGCTTTAGCCTGGCGAGGCCAGCCAAAAGCCAGGCTTTAGCCTGGCGAGGCCAGGCATGTCGCAAGCTAAGACCAGGCTTTATCCTGGCGAGGCCAGGTGTGTAGCCTGGTCCGGAATTTTTGGAGTATCCATTCTTCTATTGTTATAACCCAACCCAACTTCGATAAATAAGCCTTGAAGCTCATTTTGGAGCAAAAATATGATATTTTTAGAGAGAAGGGAGAGTGTTCTAGACAGAGGAAGAAGCTCAAGTACTTTGTTCATCAAGATCTTGTTCAAGCTTTGAAATCCAACAAGGAAATATCACAAGATCTTCACCCAAGAGGTAAGGTTCTAACCCCTAGTCTTAAATTTTGAGTTTGGGTAAAGATGGGTGATTAAGAGTATGATTCTTGGGTGTAATTGTATCATTCATACATATCAATAAGGTTTATGGAAAGATTCTTGAGTTCAAATGGGTATAGATTGGGATGAAAATGGTAGAAATCTTCAAAGACTTTAATTGAAGATTTGAGGGTCGAGTTGATGTCGAAATTTGGTGAAATTTGTATGGTTGGACTCGTAATTGAATGGGTTGTCGGATTTCATAACTTTCTCCGAAATTCGAGATATGGCCCCACGGATGAAGTTTTAATTAATTTCGGGATTTTTATTAAAAATGTAGTGTTTTCTTATAGAATTGATTCCTATAATTTTTAGTGATTGTATCAAATTATTTTGGCTAGATTCGAGCCCGACAGAGTTGGATTATCGTGGAAAAGGCCTTATAGTGGATTAAATTGGAGCAAGACGAGGTAAGTCTCTTGACTAATCTTGTGAGGGGGAAATTACCTCATAGGGATTAAATTGAATAATTATTGATAATTGCGGGGGGCTACGTACGCACGAGGTGATGAGAGTCCGTGCGTAGCTACTATTAATGCTAAAGTCTGGGTAGTTTAGGACTCAAAGTATGAATTACTTGTGTAAATTATATTCTTTGTTTAATTAATATTAATTGATATATATATATATATATATATATATATATATATATATATATATATATATATATGAATACATTGTGAATTTTCAGATAAAGATATTAAAGGGTAGAAACCTTATATGCTTGATTTTCTATTTAAATTAATTAATTATTAAAAGAAATTATTCTTATTAAAAGAAATTATTCTTCCTCCCGAATTTATCTCTTAATAAATATACTCTCCTTCCGGAGGTACATAAGAAAATGTCCTCCTTTCTTGTGGAGCGGGTCGAACGCCTCGGCAGGATAGATGCAACTATGGATCGGGCTACACATCCCTCGGCAGTGTACATGATACTCTGGATCGGGCCGTACGTCCTCGGCAGAAATCATGCTTAATAATAATAATTATACGATACTTTGACGGTTTATTGTAGCTTGTAAAGCTATTTGATAAATTGAAAATTCATTGAAATTGAATTGCAGCTTGTAAAGCTATTTGATAAATTGGAAATTTATTAAAATTGAATTGAAATTTGCAGCTTGTAAAGCTATTTGATAAAATGGAAATTCATTGAAATTGAATTGCAACTTGTAAAGCTATTTGATAAATTGAAATTTTTATTGAAAGTGAAGGATTTAATATATATATTGAGAATTGTTGCGTTTTGAAAGAATTTAATTATTTCTGTTGGTTAAATAAATTATTGTTATATTCTGTGAATCATGCTGATTTAAATATTCTAGTTTATTTCAATTATTATTATTGACCCATAGTGAGTGTCAAAGTCGGCCATCTTGTCTCTACCACTTCGAGATTAGGCTTGATACTTACTGGATACACGTTGTTTACGTACTCATTCTACACTTGCTGCACTTTTTGTGCAGGATCTGAGATAGGTACTAGTGGAGGACCTATCATCACATATCCACGCCATCCCGAGGCATAGTGGTGAGCTGCCTTTATGAGTCGTTCTGCAGCTACCAGTGTCTCTTCTTATATATACATTCTGTCTATTTTATTTCAGACAGTATTTGGAGTTTTGTATAATCTACTAGATACTCATGCACTTGTGACACCGGGTCTTGGCACACACATAGATAGAATTTGGTATTTTATGATTTTCTTGGATTAAAAGTTTAATCAATATATGTTTGATTTATCAGTTGGCTTACCTAGTTGTAGTGTTGGGCGCCATCATGACCTATAGGTGAAATTGGGTCGTGACAACATGGTATCAGAGCACAAGGTTCACGTAGGTCTCACGAGTCTTGAGCAAGTCTAGTAGAGTCTTGCGGATCGGTACGGAGACATTTGTGCTTATCTTCGAGAGGCTACAGGGCTGTTAGGAATACTTCCCTTTTTGATTCCTCATCGTCCGATTCGATTCCTTTGAGGCTTATGCCTATATTTTCTTCATATTCAATCTTATGCGACGTGAAGCGCTTGTTATACATTGAGGATCGAGGAAAATTTTAACGATACTACAGATGTAGTACAGGATACTTCTCCTTGTGTAATTAATTGGGCTATTCTCATCGCCTTGAGAAAGGCCGCTCTATCAATTCAAATTAAGTATCAGTACTACCTAAGGTTTTGAGATTTTGCATTGATGTTATGACGATTCGTGCGTTGTTATTGCACAGTGTTTATGAAAAAAAAAAGCCTGTCTATGTGTTAGGGCAGTAAACGACTTGAAAGAAGGTTTTCTCAGTACACGATTCAGAGGTTCCATTTTTTAATTACAGCGGAGAAAAGGCAATCGGACTATGAATGTTCAGGTTTGGGGTTGATGGAGTAACGAAGCTTGATATTTTCGAGTGTGGTAGAGTTATCAATTTTGATGTGGTGTCATCGCCTTGTAAAATGCGTTAAGGTTCGCTAGTGTTATGGTTTTCTTCAACTCGCCTTCATGACGGGGTGTTAGGAATTGGTGTAGGGGAAGCAGTCGTTAGAGATCGCAGTGTGCAATAATTCAGGATCGAAGCAGCATTTCTAGTATTGATGTCTCAAGAAGGATGATCGTCAAAAAGGTTTAAAGATGGTAACGAGCTATTGGTTCAAATGCTACAGAGACGGATTTTGAGTTAAGGCAACAACTGGGCAGCGAAGGATGAGGAAGGACATGTGGAAGGTGCCTTGCGGTGGTTAGGTTCCAAAAAAGGCCAAGTGTAAGAAAACAGAAGCAGAGTAGTTGCTTAAAGGAGATGGTTGACCAAAGTGGGAGAGTGGCAAGGTAGCACATGGGTTACGTGGTAGGATGATTACATGTTTTGAGGAATATTTGGAGTGATTTGGGATGTAAAATAGAGAGTGACTAGGTCTACGGACTTAATTTAGAATATTGGCTGCTATATTGAGGAAGATTGGATACAACAGGAGGGAGTTGCTTGATATGAAGAAGGATACAACATGACTTTGGATTGGAATGTATTGTCGCACCTTTAGTTGACGTCCATGAGGAGTGAAAGGACGGGTGCAACTGGTGAATGACCTCTGACTCAGGATGATCTACTGATTTCGTAGTAATTGCACCCAGTGCAGCGATGTTGGAATATGTCGGCATATAATTTCCACAGGTGGGTTATCTTCTGTGAGAAGGTTAGCGGTCGTGTGGTGTTGATGAAGCTTCTACGAAGAATTCTACTGCCTACCCGGTAAGAGATTTAATATGTAAATGTGGCTAGTGGTTCAAAGTGTTTATTAAAGGTTAATAGAAGGATTTCGAGAAAATTTGGCGAGTTGCGTGTGCAAGATCATGTCAACGATGAAGAAAGAATCTCGGTGGCTTCCAGAATTTTGTAATTATAGCTTCAAGCTAAGTGGGGGAGCCCCATAGTCTATGATTGGATTGCGTAGTGTCAAGTTGTGCGGTTTCTGGTTATCAGTGTATTGGTGGGTCATTGCAACTAAGGAAAGAAAACATCAGTGGTAATTTGAGCAAAGGATTTGGGGAATGTGTGCCATATTTGGCCTTATCAATTCATATTCAGGTTTTTGGAAGACTTAGAGTTTATGCTTCATGTAGATGTAATGCACAGAAAAGTGAGACAGTCGGATGTTTCCTTGATAAAGTGTCCATCAGCTAGCAGAGCCTTGTAATTGATCATGTTTGGGAATAAGTCAGAGCAAGTGACTCTCAATAACGGTCTTAGCGGGTTCAAAAAATTTAAAGTGCGGTGTCTAAGGATCTCGAGTCCGCAGTATGGTTGAGTATCGAACTTTTGCAGCAGATTATGAAACAGGGCTTGGAGTACTCTGCATTATCTTTAGGTTGTGGTGTAGCATTTGAGAAACGGAATAAAATAACTTCGGATTCATAAAAGAAGTATCAGAATGGGTTTAACAGTTGAAGATGAAAAAGTGCGCACAAGGAGGGGTATGGGATGATTTGTGGATTTTGAAACAACGTGGTCTCGTGAAATAAGGTCACTTGGGATGAGTGCGGATTTGAGTTCGTGATGTAATGAATGGAGATATTATTATTTCTAAGGCAAGTTGAGAGTAAATTGAGAAAAGAAAAAAAAAAGAAAAAAAATCGGCTAACAATGGTTGAATCGGCACGATGGTGGCAATGATCAATTCCTTCATCGCATTGAATTATGCATGTGATTTGTGGCAGTACGTGCGAAGCTTGACGACCGCCGTAATTGATTTTATTTTGGAAAAATTCAAGTATTATGACATGTTATGTGTAGAGGGATCCCAGAAGAGTTATGGTGGTTTAGACCACTACTTGAGGCCGGTATTTTCTACGGATATGGGAATTCAGTCACGTGTTGCAGTGGTTCTCTTGAAATGAGTTAAGAAGAAGGTTTCTACATGATAAAGTGTTTACTCTATTAGTGGTCCGGGAGTTATGATGGAATTCTTGTACTCTTGCGCATTGGCGTGGTTAAGTGCACTAAGTAGCATGGGATTCGAAAGTTGAGGATTTAAGATTTCAATTCGGTGTTGACAAGGATGTCATGAGCTCAGATGAGCAGGAAAGGGATTTAGATGTTTAAAGTAAGATGGTATTATTTTTGGCATCATCTAAGGTCGATGTCAGGTGTAAGCGACCTTGTGTGTTGATTTGTGGATTTTTGATATGCTTTACAACATTAGTGCAACCAGTAGCAAGGATGTGCAGACTTATTACCTGGTGCGAAAGGTCGTGGAAGCGTGTCTCACGGAAATATTGTGTAAGAGTGACATGTAGTCACTTGATTGAGTGAAGATTGAAACCAAGTATGAAGATTGTGGTAATATCGCTGATTTGAGAATTTATGCCTGGAGGGCGCTCTGTTCATTTGGTTGTGAACTATGGAAGTTGTTCCGATTATGATGGCTATTCTTGTGTGTTATGGGGAAAAAAGGGTTATTATGGATCCTTGAAAGGTTATTAGCCTAGTGCGGTGCGATCAGAATCGACTTGAGGTATGTGGATGGATTTAAATATGCTTACGGGCTTTATATCAGGCTGGATGTGTTCATTTTAGCACAAAAGCTCCCTATGTTGGAGTATTCGGAAGTTGGATGTCGTTTTGTCATCGGTTATTTCATGTAATACTATATTGTTCCGTGTGAGTTATGAAACGGCTCGATAAATTTCTTATGTGATGAGGTTCGGCATAGCGATGGTGTTATGTGAGCAGGATGGCTCTCGAGATTCAGATCATATATCGCACCTTAGTTGTGCTTGAGTTTTGTAGCGTATGGCACTGTCGAACCTTCCAGGGATGATATTATGCTCTGAGCGTGCTTGTGTCCGATATTCAGATATTTTGCAGTAATGAGCATTTTAGCTCGGTAAGTATTTTCTTATAGATTCTTTTTGTGCGAATCGGGTGGCACGCCGCCACGGGTATGTTGTTTGGATCGGGTTGCACGCCACAACGGTATCATGTGTGGATCGGCTTGCACGTCGCAACAGTGTGATGTTGAGCACAGTCCCCTATATTCTATTTTTTGTGTTTGTGTCCAATTTTCTGAGGAAGGTTCATGACACCTTTTCAGTTGTCTAATTAGTCATGTGGGTTGAGTAATCCTTTCCAGAGTTCATTTTTCTTATGTATCACAATCGAGTCCGTAGCTTATTAGCTCATCATGGCATCATATGAGGCTTTTTGATTGTGTCTGAGGAGGTTTATTGCCTAAGCAACTTATACTTAGAGAGACGAGATTATTGGATTTGGGATCATTGCGATCGGATTATATGGAGTGTAATAAAGAGCAAATACCATTATTTGGTTATAATAAGGCAATGGTTATTGTCAGAAGGAGAAACTCAATAATTGTTGACTCGGCAGTTGATTATGAATTTCTACACATTTCTTCCATCGTGGAAGCATTTCAAGAGTTGGAACATGACTTATATGTTTCATGAGGTGTGTTGTGAACATCAGATTCGTGGAATTTTGGCTATTGTTATCAGAGGATGTTATTATAGTCATGTGAATGATGCGGTGCATGGTCTAAATTCAACAAAGGTATGCAATCCTGTATTAGTGCATCGTGTAGTGATTGATACGACATTCATAGGTTGGAAACAGGCATGGTGGAGAATTTTGGATGTTAGAATTGGGCTCTAAGGCCTATTTGCCTAAATAAATGGGAGAATTTTAAGATTGGCTCGATTTAATGTGCGCAACTGGGTGTGGTAGCACGGGTAAGTGCGCGAGGTGTTCAACAGTAATTTTGGATAACTCCGGAACACTCCTTAGCATGTTCGAGGACGAACGTATATTTAAGTGGGAGAGAATGTAATGACCCAACCGGTCGTTTTGACTTTTAGAACCTTGTTCCCCTAAATAAAACTTGTCGTATGTGCTTTAAATAATTTATGGCTTGTGGGGATGGTTGGTTCGGGATTTGGAAGTGTTTGGGTTGAAATCGGAACACTTGGTTCCTTAAGTTGGCTTTAAAAGGCCAAGTTTGACTTTGGTCAACCTTTTGAGCAAACAGACTCGCATCAGTGTTTTGACAGTTTCGGTAGGTCCGTATCGTGATTTGGGACTTGGGCGTATGCCCGGAATCAAATTCCGAGGTCCCTAGCCAGAGATATGGAATTTTGATGAAAAATTAAAATGTTTAAGTTCAAATAGTGATCGGATGTCTAATTATGTAAAAACGACCCCGAAATAGAATTTTGATGATTCCAACAGCTCCGTATGGTGATTTTGGACTTAGGAGCGTCTTCGAAATTTTATTTGAAAATCCGTAATTAAATTAAGCTTGAAACGGCTAAAAATAAGAATTTAAGTTTGGAAGTTTGACCGAGGAGTTGACTTTTTGATAACGGAGTCAGAATCCAGTTCCGAAAATTTTCTTAGCTCAGTTATGTCATTTATGACTTGTGTGTAAAATTTGAGGTCTATCGGACTTGATTCGATAGGTTTCGACATCGAATGTAGAAGTTGGAAATTTCATAAGACTAAAGTTTCAACTGAGTTTGCAAAAGACCCAACTTTGAACGAGAATATATACATATATTTATGGAGTTATGTGATGATCAACCGATCAAATGAAATATATTCGAGTCTAGTTTCTAACGCTTTTAATCGTTCGTCATTCGGACACTCCTACAAGAAGTTATGATCAAATACCCAATGGTTGTCATGTAGCTCGCAACGCCAGGTGTAAGACCAGGCTTTAGCCTGGCGAGGCCAGATGTAATACCAGGCTTTAGCCTGGCGAGGCCAGCCAAAAGCCAGGCTTAACCAGGCTTTAGCCTGGCGAGGCCAGGCCTGTCGCGAGCTAAGACCACGCTTTAGCCTGGCGAGGCCAGGTCTGTAGCTTGGTCCGGAATTTTTGGAGTATCCATTCTTCTATTATTATAACCCTACCCAACTTCGATAAATAAGCCTTGAAGGTCATTTTGGAGCAAAAATCTAATATTTTTAGAAAGAAGGGAGAGTGTTCTAGAGAGAGGAAGAAGCCCAAGTACTTTGTTCATCAAGATCTTGTTCAAGCTTTGAAATCTAACAAGGAAATATCAGATCTTCACCCAAGAGGTAAGGTTCTAACCCCTAGTCTTCAATTTCGAGTTTGGGTAAATATGGGTGATTAAGAGTATGATTATTGAGTGTAATAGTATCATTCATACATATCAATAAGGTTTATGGAAAGATTCTTGAGTTCAAATGGGTATAGATTGGGATGAAAATGGTAAAAATCTTCAAAGACTTTAATTGAAGATTTGAGGGTCGAGTTGATGTCGGAATTTGATGAAATTTGTATGGTTGGACTCGTAATTGAATGGGTTGTCGGATTTCATAACTTGCTCCGGATTTTGAGATATGGCCCCACGGACGAAGTTTTAATTAATTTCGGGATTTTTATTAAAAATATAGTGTTTTCTTATAGAATTGATTCCTATAATTTTTAGTGATTGTATCAAATTATTTTGGCTAGATTCGAGCCCGACAGAGTTGGATTATCGTGGAAAAGGCCTTATAGTGGATTAAATTGGAGCAAGATGAGTTAGTCTCTTGTCTAATCTTATGAGGGGAAAATTACCTCATAGGGATTAAATTGAATAATTATTGATAATTGCAGGGGGCTACGTACGCACGAGGTGACGAGAGTCCGTGCGTAGCTACTATTAATGCTAAAGTCCGGGTAGTTTAGCATTCAAAGCATGAATTACTTGTGTAAATTGTATTCTCTATTTAATTAATATTAATTGATATATATATATATATATATATATATATATATATATATATATATATATATATGCTTGATTTTCAGATAAAGATATTAAAGGATAGAAACCTTATATGCTTGATTTTCTGTTTAAATTAATTAATTGTTAAAAGAAATTATTCTTCCTCCCGAATTTATCTCTTAATAAATATACTCTCCTTCCGGAGGTACATAAGAAAATGTCCTCCTTTCTTCTGGAGCGGGCCGAATGCCTCGGCAGCATAGATGCAATTATGGATCGCGCCGCACGTCCCTCGGCAGTATACACGATACTCTGGATCGGGTCGTACGTCCTTAACAGAAATCGTGCTTAATAATAGTAATAATTATTCGATACTTTAACGGTTTATTGCAGCTTGTAAAGCTATTTGATAAATTGGAAATTTATTGAAATTGAATTGCAGCTTGTAAAGCTATTTGATAAATTGGAAATTTATTGAAATTGAATTGAAATTTGCAGCTTGTAAAGCTATTTGATAAATTTGAAATTCATTGAAATTGAATTGCAGCTTGTAAAACTATTTAATAAATTGGAATTTTTATTGAAATTGAAGGATTTAATATATATATATATATATATATATATATATATATAAATTGAAATTTTTATTGAAAGTGAAGGATTTAATATATATATTGAGAATTGTTGCGTTTTGAAAGAATTTAATTATTTCTGTTGGTTAAATAAATTATTGTTATATTCTGTGAATCATGCTGATTTAAATATTCTAGTTTATTTTAATTATTATTATTGACCCATAGTGAGTGTCAAAGTCGGCCATCTCGTCTCTACCACTTCGAGATTAGGCTTGATACTTACTGGGTACACGTTATTTACGTACTCATACTATACTTGCTGCACTTTTTGAGCAGGATCTGAGATAGGTACTAGTGGAGGACCTATCATCACATATCCATGCCATCCCGAGGCATAGTGGTGAGCTGCCTTTCTGAGTCGTTCTGCAGCTACCAGTGTCTGTTCTTATATTTATATTCTGTCTTTTTCATTTCAGACAGTATTTGGAGTTTTGTATAATCTACTAGATGCTCATGCACTTGTGACACCGGGTCTTGGATTAAAATTTTAATCAATATATGTTTGATTTATCAGTTGACTTGCCTAGCTGTAGTGTTGGACGTCATCACGACCTATAGGTGAAATTGGGTCGTGACAGTCTATTTCTAACGGCATGTTTAAATCAACAATATTTTTACTTTATCTTTAATCTTTTGTACCAATTTTATATCTTCTGAATTAAAATATTTTGTCCTGTAGAGCTTGTAGCATATAAAGGTGTTTCTATTTTACCTAAATCTTTTATAAAACATCTTGCATATTTTACTATTCGTAGAAACTTTTATAATTCTTTAATATTATCTTATTTGTCTAGCATTTCTAAGACCTTTTAGCTATATGGGGTTGTAATTTAATCTTTTCATCTCCCAAAACTACTCCTAAGAAATTTATGTAACTTTTTTACATAATTCGATCTTCTTACTATTTATTATTCCATTATCTATAAATAATCGAAAAATTATTTGTAAATGTCCTAAATGTTCTTTTATGTCTCTACTAAATACTAATATGTCATCTACATATACTAAAACAAAAATTTTGTATTATCTAAATATACTATCCATTTTTCTTTGAAAAATAGGTGCAACTGTTTTTAGTCCAAATGGCATTACTAACCATTCAAAATGTCCTTGAGGGCAAGTGATTGTTGTCCATTCTATACTTTTTTCATACATTTTTACTTGCCAATAGCCCGATTTACAATCGAATTTACTAAATATTTTCTTTCCTTGTATTCTATTTATTAATTATATTTTACCAGGTAACTTATATCCGTCTGTTTTAGTGTTATCATGAAGCCTTTTATAATTTATTACCATTCTTGCCTTTACTCTTATTATTTCGCTATGATTTCTTACCATGAAAGCAGCCGATCTATGTTTAGAAATAGATCTCCTTATTTCACCTAAATTCATGAGTTCTTTAATTTGAATTTTAACATCTTTTAAATCTTGATTTGTATCTTCTATTGAGGCTGTCTTAATTATATATTCCATATTTATTATGTCTAATTTAGACATAATTTTATTATTTTTCCTGTGTTTTAAAGGTTTTTCTCCTATTATCTCTATTTCATCTAATATTTTTATTATGTGTTTTAAAGGTTTTTCTCCTATTATCTCTCTTTCATCTAATATTTTTATTATATTTTCTAAATTGTTTTGATTTTTTATTATTCCTATATTTTCTATTCCTGTTCTATTTATATAATTCTATTTCAACATCTATCAAGGTATAATCTTTTTATAATATATTCAATTTTTCATCATCTTCTAATAGTAGAACTTTAGATTCTTCTTTTTTTTTTTTTTTACAACATGTATTTTTATCTTTACATTCCTCACGACATTCTTTTTCTTTTTTCTTGCAGATCTTTCTGATATGATTCTAGTCTTGTTCTTATATTAGTTCCGGTGTTTACCGTTTATACTGGTGTATGAGTAATAGTTTTGAAAAATATTACACCATCTCTACTAAGTAAACACCTACCATTGTTATATAATATGAAACTTAATCCTAATATAAAGTCTGCATTTATATTTAAGTCTCTTGCCCATATTTTATCTAGCTTGTAACTAGGCTTATAAAAATCTAGACATGTATTTTCAATACTAATTTGCGATTTATATATATAATGTCTATATATATTATGCGTTCCATCCATTTGCATTGCTGCTACTGGTTTATCTAAAGTTTTAATTAATTCTTGTGGGACTATTCTTTTATTTATTATACATCTCGTACATCCAGAATCTACTATGGCCATTGTTTGTATTTCATAATTTTTTATTTTGATTCTTGCAAGTATTTTTATTGTACTTAATTTTTTATCTTTATTACATATTAATACACCATGATCTTCTACGCTCATTAATTCTTTATCGTGTATATGTTCAACAATGTTTTCACTTTCTTTCATTTTTTCTTTCCTTTTTCTAATTTTTGTATTCTTTTTTCTAATTCACTTATTCTCATTTCTAACGTCATTATTCTTAAATTGAGTGTAGGATCATTTACTTCTTTATGTTCTTATTCTTTTTTTAATTTTATTTCATATTTTTTTTCTATACATATAATACATCCTTCTAAGTAACATAACCTACACTTAGCTCTATGTATTCTGTTAGGATACCATTTGCATATAAAACATTGATTACAGTATAATCATTTATTTCTTTCAAACTCATGGTTACATTCTTTAGATATATTTACAAATGTTGTTGCCTGTAATTCTTCTAAATCCATATTTTATGTTCCTTTCACGACCTAAAATCCAAACCTATCTTTTTGGCGCTTATCTCAATACTAAGCAAGCCGATAACCTCAATAAACGACCATTTCTTATAAGTTTGAAAACATAATATTTGAATTTCCATAGAAAACCTCACAAATTACTGACATAAAATACATTCCCAAAACCCGGTGTCACTGAGTACATGAGCATCTAAAAGATAATAAAGTCTGACTGATAAAATATTGTCTGAAAATATAGAACATTACAATAACTTAAAGGAAGAGAGTCAAGGTCAGCAGACACCACACAACTACCTTGATAGTCTCCAACTGATAACACTCTGAGATCTAACATCCACCATATCCGAAAGTACCTGGAACTTCACACGAGGTGCAGGGTGTAGTATGAGTACAACCAACTCAACAAGTAACAATACTAAATAAAGAACTGAAAGTAGTGACGAGCTTCACAGCTAAGTTCAATTATAGAAATTTCCAACATAAGAAAGTAGGCATACTTTCAAGTTCAACAATTTAGTGCCCAAATAGTAATTTCATATCAAGTTCAACTGGAGCAGGAGATAATATCTCTCAAAAATTTCCAAAACAGTGATATATGATAGTTGAAGTACAATAATAATAAAATTAATACATCCTCTCAGATAAACAGTCACTCAGTTTCTCCCATTCGCTCCAACCTATCAATCACTCAACACTCAGCACTCGCACTCAGTAGATACTTGCGCTCACTGGGGGTGTGTACACACTCCAGAAGGGCTCCTTCAGCCCAAGCGCTATAATCCACACGAACAACTCATGTGCTGCACGGACAACTCACGTGCTATAGTATATTATCTGGATCCGCACGGACAACTCACGTGCTACACAGACAACTCACGTGCTATAGTATAATATTTGGATCCTCACGTGCTGCACGGACAATTCACCTACTATAGTATAATATATGGATCCGCACGAAAAACTCACGTGTTGCACGGACAACTCACGTTCTATAGTATCGATATCTCACAATCGGGCCCTCGATCTCACTCAGTCATAAATATCTCCAGTCTCTCGGGCTCTCAGAAATCATGAAAATCAGCCCCAACAGAAATGACATAACGTATCAACAAGGAACAATAGAGACTGAGATAAAATATACAAGTAAACTGTGACTGAGTACAAAACAATAATTTAGCAGATAATTTAACATGTACACGACCTCTTTAGGTCCCTACAGTGCCAACACATAATCTAAACATGATATAACATGGTTGGTGGATCAATTTCTCTACTTCATGGAGAATGTAAAGATTACAACAGATTATTCAATTACACAATTCCATCGATTTTGACCAAGTCATAATTCCTACGGTGCACGCCCACATGCCCATCACCTAGCATGTGCGTCACATCCAAAATCGATCGTATGACATATAATTTGGGGTTTCATACCTTCAGGACCAAATTTAGAACTGTTACTTACCTCAAACCGTGTAGTTATTTATTCTTCTATTCCTTTGCATCGCGAATCAGTATCCAAATAGCTCGAATCTAGTGACAAATAATTCGATTCAGTCAATATAAATTATAGGAATTAATTCCATACGAAAATATTAGTTTTCCAACAAAATTCGAAGTTGAACCCAAAAATTGACTGTGGGGCCCACGTCTCGGAACCCGATAAAAATTATAAAATATAAACGCTCATTCAACCACGAGTCCAATCATACCAATTTTACTAAATTCCGACATCAACTCGACCTCCAAATCTTAAATTTTTATTTTGAATTCCCTAGGCCCAAATCCTCTAATTTCACCTCAGAAACACGTAATCTAATCAAAATACTTAATGATAATCCAATACTATTGATTAAACATGATCACAAGTGACTTACCTCAAGTTTTCCCGTGAATTCTCTCTGAAAACCTGTCACGACCCAAAACTAACCCCTGTCGTGGTGGCGCCTATTGTGGAACTAGGCAAGCCGACTCTTTTCCAAAACAAACTGATATTTTTATTTTAAAGATAATTTCAAGGTTATTTAACATAAAACCTCCATTTAAAAGAGTTCAAATCAAAGAAAAATAAAAGTGCGGAAAAGAAAAGCTCGACATTTGAGGTGTCACTAGGCATGAGCATCTACTACAATCTGTCTAACAATATCAAGGCTAACTCAGCCCGAAAAATTGCTAAATACAACTAGAGAAAAATAAGAGGGAGAAGAGTAGGGGCTGCGATCGCCAAACAGCTACCTTGCTATCTCCAAGAAAATCTGCAACCAGAACACTCAATAACCGCTACCGTGTCTAGCTACACCTGAATCTGCACACAAGGTGTAGGGAGTAATGTGAGTACGCCAACTCAGTAAGTAACAACAATAAATAAAGACTGAACAGTAGTGACTAGCAATAAAGCATATAACGTTCATATCATGAAATCTCAGTAAAGTACAACATGCTTTAAAAATCAGTGTTTGAATCAAATTATCTCATTTAAACCCAGTTCCAGTCAAAATCATTTAAAGATATTTTTCCAACAGTTTTCAAACAAAGGCTCAATGCAAAGGTGAGCAAAAATGAAGAAATCATAAACAGCCCCTCGGGAAAAACATCACTCATATATATAGCCCATCGGGCAAACCTCACAGTCACTCGTGCCATTCGGGCATACCTCACAATCACTCTTGCCACTCGGGCATACCTCACAATCACACTTGCCACTCGGGCATACCTCACAATCACTCATGCCTCCCAGTCATTCAGCACTCGGCACTCGCACTCAGTAGGTACCTGCGCTCACTGGGAGTGTGTACAGACTCCGGAGGGGCTCCTTCAGCCCAAGAACTATAAGCTACATGAAAAACTCACGTGCTATAATAATAAAGTATGCTACAGGCGGGCAGCCTCGATCCACACTCATCCTCACAAATCAGGCCCTCGGCCTTACTAAGTCATAAACCTCTCAAGCCACTCGGGCATTTCAGTAAAATAGGGCATTCGGCCCAAAACATTTATATGCATCAAAATAGAGTCATAAAAATCGAGTTATGCGGTAAACAAGTATAAACATAACTGAGTATAGATTTTTTTCAATCGAAAACAATGAGGATAGTAATAAACAACTCCTAAGGGTCCAAACAGCATTGGCGCAAGGCCCAAACATGGCATTCAGCCCAATTTACAGAAATTCTTTCTAAAACATATAAGTATCAAATGGTTTCAACAAAGTATGCAACTTTACAGTTGCTATGGGACGGACCAAGTTACAATTCCCCAACAGTGCACGCCCACATGCCCGTCACCTAGCATATGCGTCACTAAAAATAGTAGAATGATACAAAATCCGGGGTTTCATACCCTCAGGACCAGATTTACAATCGCTACTTACCTCAAACCGGTCAAATCTCTAACCTGCAATGATCTTGCCTCTGTACTCGGCCTCTAAATGCTCTGAATCTATTCACAATCAGTACAGTACCATCAATATGCGCTAATGGAATGAACTCCACAAGAAAAACTACAAAATTAGACCAAAACCCGAAATTGGCTCAAACCCGGCCCCCAGGCCCACGTCTCTAAATCCGACAAAATTTACAAAACTAGAAAGCTCATTCACTCACGAGTCTAACCATACCAAATTCATCAAAATCCGACATCATTTGGTCCTTCAAATCCTTAAATTACTCTCCAAAACTTCCAAGCCCTAACCCCTCATTTTCACTAATTACCATGATTAAAACAACAGAAAATCACCATATATACAAGTATTAGGGATCAAGTAACTTACCTCAACGAAATCCCCTTGATTCCCTCTTCAAACCCCTCCAAAAGCTCCAAAAACCGAGTTGAAATTGTGAAGAATGGCCAAAATTCACGAAGGGTTCTATTTATGGTTTCTGCCCAGGAATTCCGCACCTGCGCTTCCGCATCTGCGGACACCGGTGCGCACCTGCGCATTCCACTTAACTGACCAGACTTCGCACCTGCGGCAGTCTCCTCGCACCTGCGATCCCGCAGGTGCGATCCATTCTTCGCCTCTGCGGCCATATCTGCATCTGCGAGCCTTCCACGCACTTGCGATCATCGCACCTGCGGTTCCTAATCCGCATGTGCGGACACACCAGAACAGTAGCTCCAGCTGCATTTTCCAACTTCAACAAATCCGTTAACCACCCGGAATCACCCCGAAGCCCTGGGGACCTCAACCAAAAATACCAACAAGTCATATATCAACATACCAACTTAGGCGAACCTTCGAATCACTCAAAACAACATCAAATCATCAAATTACCCTCGGAATCAAGCCTAAGAAATTCTAAATTTCCAAATTCGGCAACAGATGCCAAAACCAACCAAACCACGTCCGAATAATCTCAAATTTTGCACACACATCACAAATGACACTACGAACCTACTCCAACTTCCGAAATTCCATTCCGACCCCGATATCAAATTCTTCAATGCCGGCCAAAATCGCCAAATTTCCAATTTCGCCAATTCAAGCCTAATTCTACCACGGACTACCAAATAATAAGTCCAAAATCACCATACGGATCTATTGGAATTATCAGAATTCGAATCCGAGGTCGTTTACTCATAGGTTCATATCCGGTCCACTTTTCTAACTTAATGTTTTTCAATTATGAGACTAAGTATCTTATTTCACTCCGAGTTCCTTCCGGACCCGAACTAACTAACCCGATACAACATAATATAGTTGAATAACACAAAAGAAGTAGAAATAGGAAAAATGGGGTTATAACTCTCGAAACGACCGGCCGGGTCATTACAAAACCGCCCCAAAACTGTGTTGGAAATGTCCAAAAAGGGCAAAAACTTGGAACCCTTCGAAATGTATACTGTCCAGGGGTTCAGCACTTGACACTCACTTAGCCGCTTCTGCGGTCTCGCAGGTGCAAGAAATCAACCGTTTCTGCGGTATGCCAATGCCTTCAGTGCCTCCGCTTCTGTGATCGCGTATCCACTTCTGCGGACTCACTTCTGCGAGAAGCAGTCCGCTTTTGTGACATCAGTGCTTCTGCGGTCATGTAGTCGCAGATGCGACTCCACTTCTGCGGACCATCTGCTCGGTTCTGTGAGCTTTGCCTCAACCCACGCTTTTCCGCTTTTGCGATGGAACATTCGCTTCTGCGAGCTCGCACCCGCGAGCCAACTTCCATAAGTGCGATTGCATCAGAAGACAGAAAGTTTCCAACTTTGTTCTAAGTCCAAATTTCGATCCGTTAACCATCCGAACCTCACCCGAGGCACGGGGACCTCAACCAAATATATCAATAAGTCCTAAAACATCATACGTACTTAGTTGAACCTCTAAATCACATCAAACAATGCTAAAATCACGAATCGTGCTTTAATTCAAGCTTAATGAAACTAAGAAATTCTAACTTCTACATTTGATGCCGAAACTTATCAATTCAAGTCCGATTGACCTCAAATTTTGCACACAAGTCATAAATGACATAACGACCTATTCTAATTTTCAGAATCGTATTCTGACTACGCTTTCAAAAGGTCAACTCCCCGGTCAAACTTCCAAGCTTAAATTTCTAATTCCGCCATATCAAGCCTAATTTAGCCATGAGCTTCCTAAAAATAATTTCTAAACACGCTCCTAAGTTTAAAATTACCATACGGAGCTAATGGAATCATCAAAATTATATTCCAGAGTCGTTTACACATAAGTCGACATCCGGCCAACTATTTCAACATAAGCTTTCATCTCGGAGACTAAGTGTTTCAATTCATTTCAAAACCTCATCAGACCCGAACCAATTACCCCGGCAAGTCGCATAACAAATGTAAAGAGTAAATAGAGCAATAAATGGGGGAACGTTAAACAAACGCTCGTCCTCGAATGGGTTTATAATCATACCTGGAGTCTCAAATAGGTGTGGATATTTTTTCTGCATCTTTCGCTCAATCTCCCAGGTAGATTATGTGAATGGTTGGCCTCTTCACTATACTTTCATCGAAGCTATGTTCTTCGATCTCAACTTTCGAACCTGCCTGTCTAAAATGGCCATCGGCTCCACATCATAAGTCAAATTATCATCCAACTGCACTGTGCTGAAATCCAAAACATGAGACGGATCCATGACATACTTCCGGAGCATAGCTACATGAAACACTGGATGAACACTCGATAGATTAGGCGGCAATGCAAGTTCATAGGCCACCTCTCCAATCTTCTTAAGTATTTCAAAAGGCCCAATATACCAAGGGCGCAACTTGCCCTTCTTCCCGAACCTCAACACACCCTTTATTGGTGAAATCTTGAGCAGAACCTTCTCCCCAACCATGTAAGCAATATCACGGACCTTCCTGTCGGCATAACTCTTTTTTCTAGACTGCGCCGTGTGACGCCGCTCCTGAATCAATTTAACCTTCTATGAAGCATCCATGACCAAATCAGTACCCAATAACCTACTCTCACCCGGCTCAAACCAACCCACCGGAGACCAACACCATCTCCTATATAAAGCCTCATACGAAGCCATTTGAATGCTCGATTGGTAGTTGTTATTATAAGCAAAATCTGCCATTGACAGAAATTGATCCTAAGAACCCCCAAAATCAATGACACAAGCACGTATGATATCCTCCAATATCTGAATAGTGCGCTCGAACTGTCCGTCCGTGTAAGGGTGAAATGTTGTACCCAACTGAATTTATGTAATATATTCTCACTACATTACTCTCAAAAACTTTGATGTAAACTGCGTTCCCCGATCCGAAATGATCGACACTGGCACATCGTGTAGGCGAACAATCTCACAGATATCAATCTCACCCAACCCCTCTGAAGAATTAGTAGTACCAACTGGAATAAAATGTACGGACTTGGTCAATCGATCTATAATAACCCAAGCAGCATCAAACTTCGTTAACATCCGTAGGAGCCCAACTACGAAGTCCATGGTAATACGCTCCCCCTTCCACTCCGAAATTTTAAGTCTCTAAAGCAATTCGCCTGGTCTCTGATGCTCGTACTTCACATGTTGACAATGTATACAATGAGCTACAAAACCAACTATATCTTTTTTCATTTGCCTCCACCAATAGTGCTGCCTCAAATCCCGATACATCTTCGCGGCACCTGGATGAATGGAGTACCGCGAACTATGAGCCTCCTAGAGAATCAACTCACGCAAACCATCTAAATAAGGCATACATAGCCTGTTCTACATCTATAATACACCGTCATCCCCAATACTGACCTCCTTGGCATCACCATGCGGAACCGTGTCCTTAAGGACAAACAGATGTGGGTCATCATACTGACGTTCTTTGATACAATGATAAAGAGAAGACTGATAAACCAGACAAGCCAAAACTCAGCTCGTCTCGGAAATGTCCAATATTACAAACGGGTTGGCCAAGGTCTGATCATCCAAGGCTAAAGGCCTCTCTGCTACCGTTAAGTATGCTAAGCTGCCCAGACTCTTCACCGTACGACTCAAGGCATTGGCCACCACATTGGCCTTTCCATATGATAGATAATGGTGATATCATAATCCTTAAGCAACTCCAACCACCTCCGGTGTCGCAAATTAAGATCCTTCTGTTTAAACAAATGTTATAGATTTTGGTGATCGGTATAAACCTCACAATGGACACCGTACAAATAAGCCGCCAAATCTTCAAGGCATGAACAATAGATGCTAACTCAAGGCCGTGGACCGGATAATTCTTCTTATGTACCTTTAACTATCTGGATGCATAGGCAATCACCCTACCTTCTTGTATCAGCGTTATGCCGAGACCAATACACGACGCATCGTAATACACAGTATAAGAACCTGAACATGTAGGCAACACCAATACTAGGGCTGTATTTAAAGTTGTCTTAAGCTTCTAAAAGCTCTCTTCACACTCATCCGACCACCTAAACGGAGCACCTTTCTAGGTCAATTTAGTCAAAGGCAAAGCAATAGACGAGAAACCCTCCACAAACCGACAATAATAATCGGCCAAAAGGAGAAAACTCCGACTCTTAGTAGTTGAAGATGGCCTGGGCCAACTCTAAACTGCCTCTAGTTTCTTCAGATCCACCTTAATCTCTTTACTGGACACTAGTATTCATTGATGATATCCTAGTGTACTCACGTCGCCAGGAGGAGAATGCACAACACTTGAGTATTGTATTACGGAGGCTGAGAAAGGAGAAACTTTATGCCAAATTCTCCAACTGTGAGTTATGGCTTAGTTCAGTGGCATTCTTGGGACACATAGTGTCCAGTGAAGGGATTAAGGAGGATCAGAAGAAAATAGAGGCAGATCAGAGCTGGCACAGTCCATCTTTAGCTACTAAGATTCAGAGATTTCTCGTATTGACCGGTTATTATTATCACTTTGTGGAGGGTTTCTCGTCAATTGCATCGCCTTTGACTAAATTGACCCAGAAAGGTGATTTGTTCAGGTGGTCGTATGAGTGTGAAGAGAGCTTTCAGAAGCTCAAGACAACTTCTAAAAGCTCCTGAAGTTCCCGAGAAAACCCCTTAAAAATGTTCCTGAAGTTTCTCTTTTAGTTCTTTCAATTCAGCTGGTGCCATATGATGTGGAGGAATAGAAATGGCTTGTGCGCCCGACACCAAGTCAATACCGAAATCAATATCCCTATCGGGTGGCATACCTGGCAGGTCAGCAGGAAATACATTCGAAAAATCTCGCACTACCGAAAATGAATCAATAGTTAGAGTGTCTGCGTCAACATCTCTCATAAAGTCCAAGTATGAAAAACACCTCTTCACAACCATACGTTGGGCCTTCAAATAAGAAATTACCCTGTTGGTAACATAATCTAGAAAACCTCCCAATTCGACCTTTGGCAACCCCGACATCGCCAACATCACGGGTTTTGCGTGACAATCGAGAATAGCATAACATGGAGACAACCAATCCCTACCTAAGATTACATCTAAATCAATCATGTTAAGCAATAAAAGATCAACTCTAGTATCTAGTCCTTCAATAGTTACCACACACGACCGATACACACGATCCACAATAATAGTATAGCCCACCGGCATAGATACACGAACAGGTAAAACTAAAGACTCATGGGGCATATCCAGATAATGAGTAAAGTACAATGATACATATAAATAAGAAGAACCAGGGTCAAATAATATAGAAGCTTCTCTGTGGCACTCTGAGACAATACTTGTGATCACTGCATCTGAAGAGACGACATCTGGCATGGCAAAACAAGCATAAAATCGGGCCTGACCGCCACCTGATTGGCCTCCCCCTCTTGGGCGACCCCTAGTTGACTGAGCCCCACCCTGAGAACTCTGTTACTGGTGCCATAGGTCGATAATTCTTCTATGGAGCACCACTCAACAACCTAGGACAATCATTCTTGATATGACCAAATTCACCGCACTCGAAACAACCCCTCCTCTGACGGAACAACTGCTACTGATAACCCGAGAAATTCCCCTTAGAAGCCTGAGCGGACGAGGCATGGTGAGAACACTGTGCTGGTAGTGCACTAAATGAAGAATGGCCTGAGTGAGTACTGTAAGAACCGTGGTTAGCTGATGCACCACGATGAGCTGGACGACCTATCTAAGCGGGCCTATAAGGGCGATCCCTGCTGTGGTTGGACTTCCCCCTAGAATGTGCCTCACCAAAACCACCAGAACCTCGAGGACTCTTGGCCTCCCTCTCACCACGCTCGTGGCTACAGACCACCTCTATCTGCCGATCAATGTAAACCACCTCATCAAAAGTGGCACCAGAGACCCTCTCCCTAGTCATGAACACCCACAACTCATACTGAGGCCGTTAATAAACCTCCTTATCCTCTCCTTATTAGTGGGAACCGACCAAAATGCATGACGAGCCAACTTAGAAAACCTCATCTCGTACTAGGTCACAGACATGCCATCCTGTCGGCTCAAATTGTCTATGCAACTTCATTTTATGAGACTGCGGCACGAACTTCTCCAAAAAGAGAACAGAGAACTCCTGCCATGTAAGTGGTACTGCACCGACCAACCTGCGCCTCTCATAAACCTCCCACCATCTGAAGGCAGCCCCAGAAATATGAAAAGTAATTAACGGGACCCCACTGGCCTCCAGAATACCCATTATCCGAAGCATCCGCTGGCACATATCCAGAAAATCTTGAGCATCCTTTGTCTCAGTACCACTAAGTGATGAAGGTCTAAGCCTCCTAAATCTCTCAAGTCTCCTTTGCTTATCATCAGCCATAATGGGGACCGCCTGGGTCTGAGCAGCTGCAATTGACTGGGATAGTAGTGGCCCCGGTATTTGAGGTCCCTGCACTTCCTGCTCTAGAGTACAGACAAAGGGGTATGAGTACCTCCCTCGTCATGAGAAGTGGCAGGTGCGGCCTGAACCGAAACCGCCTGAGCAAGTCCAGTGCAAACAGTCAATATCTTGAAAAGTATCCTATATCATATAATGATTTTGGGTTGAGTAATCTTACGACTCAAGGTATCGGCCACCACATTGGCCTTTCCGGATGATAGAGAATGGTGATATCATAATCCTTAAGCAAATCCAACCACCTCCGGTGCCGCAAATTAAGATCCTTCTGTTTAAACAGATGCTGTAGCATCTGGTGATCGGTATAAACCTCATAATGGACACCGTACAAATAATGCCACCAAATCTTCAAGGCATGAACAATAGATGCTAACTCAAGGTCATGGACCGGATAATTCTTCTCATGTACTTTTAACTATTTGGATGCATAGGCAATCAACCTACCGTCTAGCATCAGCGCTATCTCGAAACTAATACACGACACATCAAAATACACGGTATAAGATCCTGAACCTGTAGGTGATACCAATAATGGGGTTGTTGTCAAAGTTGTCTTGAGCTTCTGAAATTTCTCTTCACACTCATCCGACGACCTGAACGGAGCACCTTTTTGGGTAAATTTAGTCAAAGGCTCCACAAAGCTACAATAATAACCGGCCAAGACGAGAAAACTCCGAATCTTAGTAGTTGAAGATGGCCTGGGCCAACTCTGAACTGCATCTATTTTCTTCGGATCCACTTTAATCCCTTCACTAGACCCAATAATTCCACCGAACTAAGCCATAACTCACACTTGGAGAATTTTCCATAAAGTTTCTCATCTCTCAGCCTTCGTAATACAGTACTTAAGTGTTGTGTATGTTCCTCCTGGCTATGTGAGCACACTAGGATATCATCAATGAATACTACGACAAATGAATAAAGATATGGTTGGAATACACTATTCATCTAGTGCGTAAATATTGTTGGGGCATCGGTCAGCCCAAAAGACATCACAAGAAATTCATAGTGACCATAACGAGTCTTGAATGACGTCTTTAGAATATCTGAATCCCAATTTTTTAACTGGTGATACCCGGATCTGAAATCAATTTTGGAGAATACCCTTGCTCCCTGAAGCTGGTCAAATAAATCATCAATACGCGGTAAAGGATACTTGTTCTTGATTGTAACTTTGTTCAACTGCCTATAGTCGATGTACATCCGCATAGTACCATCTTTCTTTTTCACAATCAGAACTGGTGCACCATAATGTGGATACACTAGGCCTAATAAACCACTTAAAGAAGTTCCTGAAGTTTTTCTTTCAATTCTTTCAATTCAGCTGGTGCCATATGATGCGAAGGAATAGAAATGGATTGTGTGCCCTGCACCACATCAATACCAAAATCAAAATCTCCATCGAGTGGCATACCTAGCAGGTCAGCAGCAAATACATCCGGAATGTCTCGCACTACCGATACAGAATCAATAGTAGGAGTGTCTGCGTCAACATCTCTCACAAAGGCTATGAAAAACACCTCTTCCCAACCATATGTTGGGCCTTCAAATAAGAAATTACCATGCTGCGAACACAATCTAGACAACCTCTCTATTCGAATTTTGGAAACCCCGGCATCGCCAACGTCATGGTTTTTGCGTGACAGTCCAGAATAGCATGACATGGAGATAACTAATCCATACCCAAGATTACATCGAAATCAACTATGCTAAGAAATAACAGATCAACTCTAGTCTCCAATCCCCCAATAGTTACCACACACGACTGATACACATGGTCCACAATAATAGTATCGTCCACCGGCATAGATACATGAACAGGTAAACTAAAGACTCATGGGGCATATCTAGATAAAGAGTAAAGTACGATGATACATACAAATAAGTAGAACCAGGGTCAAATAATATAGAAGATTCTCTGTGGCACACTGCGACAATACCTATGATCACTGCATCTGATGCGACGAAATCAGGCCTGGCAGAAAAAGAATAAAATCGAGCCTAGCCGCTACCTGATCGGCCTCCCCCTCTTGGGCGGCCCCTAATTGACTTAGCCCCACCTCGAGCTAGCTGGGCGGGTGGTGTAACTGCTAGTGCTGGTGCCATAAGTCGAGAACTTTGCCGTGGAGCACCACTCAATAACCTAGGACAATCTTTCTTGATTTGACCAAATTCACCACACTCGAAACAACCCCTCCTCAAATGGAAATTATGCTCCTGATAACCCAAGGAATTAACCTTAGAAGCCTGACCGGACGAGGCATGGTGATAACTTTGCGCTGGTAGTGCACTGAATGAAGAATTCCTAAGTGAGCACTATAAGAACTGTGGTTAGCTGATGCACCATGATGAGCTGGACGACCGGTCCGAGCGGGCCTATATGGGCAACCCCTGTTGTGGTATGATTTCACCCCAGAAGGTACCCCACCAAAATCGCCTGAACCTCGAGGCCTCTTGGCCTGCCTCTCACCACGCTCCTGGCTACGGACAACCTCTATCTGCCGATCAATGTAAACCACCTCGTCAAAAGTGGCACCAGATACCCTATCCCTAGTCATAAGCACCAGTAGATGATTCGTGAGGCCGTCCATGAAGCTCCTAATCCTCTCCCTATCAGTGGGAACCGACCAAAATATGTGACGAGCCAACTTAGAAAATCTCATCTCGTACTGGGTCATAGACATGCCATCCTGTCGAAGTTTCTCAAACAATCTGCGCAGCTCCTCCCTGTGAGACTACGGCACAAACTTCTCCAAAAAGAGAATAGAAAACTCCTACCATGTAAGTGGTACTGCCGACCGACCTGCACCTCTCATAAGCCTCCCACCATCTGAAGGCAGCCCCAGAAACTGAAAAGTGATGAATGAGACCCCACTGGTCTCCAAAATACCTGCTGTCCGAAGCATCAACTGGCACTTATCCATAAAACCCTAAGCATACATTGTCTCAGCACCGCTAAATGATGGAGGTCTAAGCCACCCAAATCTCTCAAGTCTCCTCTGCTCATCATCGGCTATAAAGGGGACTGCCTGGTTCTGAGCTACTGCAACTAACTGGGATGGTAGTGCCCCCGGTATTTGAAGTCCCTGTACTACCTGCTCTAGAGTGCAGACACAGGGGTATGAGTACCTCCCCCGTACTGAGAAGTGGCAGGTGCGGCCTGAACCGAAACCTCATGAGCGAGTCTAGTGCAAATCGTCAATATCTTGAAAAGTATCCTACATCATATAATGTTTTTGGGTTAAGTAACCATACGACTCAAGGCATCGACCACCATATTGGCCTTTCCAGATGATAGAGAATGGTGATGTCATAATCCTTAAGAAACTCCAACCACCTCCGGTGCCGCAAATTAAGATCCTTCTGTTTAACTAGATGCTATAGAATACAGTGATCGGTATAAACCTCACAATGGACACCGTACAAAAAATGCCTCCAAATCTTTAATGCATGAACAATAGCTGCTATCTCAAGGCCGTGGACCGGATAATTTTTCTCATGTAACTTTAACTGTCTGGATGCATAGGCAATCACCTACCGTCTTGCATCAACATTGTGCCGAGACCAATACTCGACGCACCAAAATACACGGTATAAGACCCTGAACCTGTAGGCAATACCAAAAATAGGGTTGTTATTAAAGTTGTCTTGAGCTTCTGAAAGATCTCTTCACACTCATCTGACCACCTGAACGGAGCACCTTTTTGGGTCAATTTAGTCAAAGGCGATGCAATAGATGATAAACCCTCCACAAAGCGGCAATAATAACCGACCAAGAAGAGAAAACTCTGAATCTTAGTAGTTGAAGATGGCCTGGGCTATCTCTGAACTGCATCTATTTTCTTCGGATCCACCTTAATCCCTTCACTAGACACTATGTGTCCCAAGAATGCCACCGAACTAAGCCAGAATGCACACTTGGAGAATTTGGCATAAAGTTTCTCATCTCTCAGTCTCCGTAATACAATACTCAAGTGTTATGCATGTTCCTCCTGGCTACGTGAGCACACCAGGATATCATCAATGAATACTACGACAACTGAATAAAGATATGGTTGGAATACATAATTTATCAAGTGCATAAATGTTGTTGGACATTGGTCAGCCCAAAAGACATCACAAAAAATTCATAGTGACCATAACGAGTCTTGAATGCCGTCTTTAGAATATCTGAATCCCGATTTTTTAACTGGTGATACCCAGATCTGAAATCAATTTTGGAGAATACCCTTTCTCCCTGAAGCTGGTCAAATAAATCATCAATATGCGGTAAAGGATACTTGTTCTTGATTGTAACTTTGTTCAACGGCCTGTGGTCGATGTACATCCACATAGTACCATCTTTATTTTTCACAAACAGAATCGATTCACCCCAAGGAGACATACTAGGACTAATAAACCACTTATCAAGAAGTTTTTGAAGTTGCTCATTCAATTCCGCCGATGCCATATGATGCGGAGGAATAGAAATGGGTTGTGTGTCATGCACCAAGTCAATACCGAAATCAAAATCCCTATCGGGTGGCATACATGGTAGTTCAGCAGGAAATACATCCGAAATGTCTCGCACTACCGATATTGAATAAATTGTAGGAGCGTCTGCGTCAACATCTCTCACAAAGTCCAAGTATGACAAACACCTCTTCCAAACCATATGTTGGGACTTCAAATAAGAAATTACCATGCTGGGAACATAATGTAGATAACCTCTCCATTCGACCTTTGGCAACCCCGGCATCGCCAACGTCATGGTTTTTACGTGATAGTCTAGAATAGCATGACATGGAGACAACCAATCCATACCAAAGATTACATCGAAATCAACCATGCTAAGCAATAAGAGATCAATTCTAGTCTCCAGTCCCCCAATATTTACCACACACGACCGATACACACGGTCCACAATAATAGTATCGCCTACCAACATAGATACACGAACATGTAAAACTTAAGACTCATGGGACATATCTAGATAATGAGTAAAGTACGATGATACATACGAATAAGTAGAACTAGGGTCAAATAATATAGAAGCTTCTCTGTGGCACACTGAGATAATACCTGTGATCACTGCATCTGAAGAGACGACATCTGGCCTGGCAAAAAAAGCATAAAATTAGGCTTGACTGCCAGATGATCGGCCTCCCTATCCTGGGCGACCCCTAGCTGACTGAGCCCCACCCCTATCTAGCTCGATTGTTATTGTAACTACTAGTTCTTGTGCCATAGGCCAAGAACTCTACTGTGGAGCACCACTGAACAACCTAGGACATGCCATCTTGCCGAAGCTGCTCAAACTGTCTGCGCAGCTCCTCCCAACAAGACAGCGGTAGGAACTTTTCCAAACAAAGAACATAGAACTCCTTCCATGTAAGTGGTATTGCACCAATCCGACATGTGCCTCTCATAAGCCTCCCACCATCTAAAGGAAGCCCCAGAAAACTGAAAAGTAATGAACGAGACCCCACTAGTCTCCAGAATACCTGTTGCCCGAAGTATCTGCTGGCACTTATCAATTAAACCCTGAGCATCCTTTGTCTCAGCACCGCTAAATGATGGAGGTCTAAGCCTCCCAAATCTCTCAAGTCTCCTCTACTCATCACAAACCATAATGGGGACCGCCTGGGCCTGAGCAGCTGCAACTGGCTAGATGGTAGTGCCCCCGATATCTGAAGTCCCTACACTACTTGCTCTGGAGTACATGCACAGAGATATGAGTACCTCCCCCGTCCTGAGAAGTGGCAGGTGCTTCCTAAACCGAAATCACCTAAGCTACGCCAGTGCACACAATCAATATATGTGCTAAAGCCTCCTGAAGGCCTGGAATCACAATAGACATATCTAATGCCTAAGATGGTCCCGCTAGCTCAACTATATCAGGAATCTGCTCCTAAGCTGGAGCAACTGGTGGTGCTACAGGTACTGCTCCAACTGTTGTACGAGCTACACCTCGACCTCTCGCGGCCCTAACTGGTGGCACTGATGGAAGACCGTTTGATCCGGTAGTACGTGTCCTCACTATCTCTGAGAGAATAGAATAACAGAAATGCCCGACAAAATACAAGAAAGTGAAAGTTTTCCTAAGGGTTCGACAGCCTCTCGAACATAAGTACATACGTATCCGTACCGATCCGCAAGAATCAACTAAACCTGCTCATGACTCATGAGACCTATGTAACCTAGGCTCTGATACCAACTTGTCATAACCCAAAATCCAAACCTGTCGTGATGGCACCTATCTCAAAACTAGGAAAGCCGACAACCTCAATGAACCACAATTACTTTTAAGTTTGAAAACATAATATTTGAATTCCCATATAAAACCTCACAAATTACTAACATAAAATACATTCCCAAAACCCGGTGTCAATGAGTACATGAGTATCTAAATGATATTAAAGTTTGACTGATAAAAAACTGCCTGGAAATATAGAACAATACAGTAACTGAAAGGAATAGAGTCAAGGTTAGCGGACGCCAGGCAGCTACCTTGATAGTCTCCAACTGATAACACTCTAAGATCTAACAGTCGTCGTATCCGGAAGCACCTGGATCTGCACATGAGGTGCAAGGTCTTAGTATGAGTACAACCAACTCAACAAGTAACAATACTAAATTAAGAACTGAAAGTAGTGACGAGCTTCACAACTAAGCCCAATTACAGTAATTTCCAACATAAGAAAGTAGGCATGCTTTCAAGTTTAACAATTTAGAGCCTAGACAGTAATTTCATATCAAGTTCAACTGGAATAGGAGATAATATCTCTCAGAAATTTCTAAAATAGTGATATATGACAGCTGAAGTACAACAATAATGAAATCAATACTTTATCTCAAGGCAACAGTCACCCGGTCCTCCCATTCTCTCCAACCTTACAATCACTCTACACTCGGCACTCGCACTCAGTAGATACATGCACTCACTGGGGGTGTCTATAGACTCCGGAGGGGCTCCTTCAGCCCAAGAGCTATAATCTTCACGGACAACTCACATGTTGCACGGACAACTCACGTGCTATAGTATATTATCTGGATCTGAACGGATAACTCACGTGCTATAGTATAATATCTGGATCCATACTGACAACTCACGTGATGCACGGACAACTCATGTGCTATAGTATAATATCTGAATTTGCATGGACAACTCAAGTTCTATAGTACCAATATCTCAAAATCAGGCCCTCGACCTCACTCAGTCATAAATCTGTCCTGTCTCTCGGGCTCTCAGGACCAAATTTAGAATTGTTACTTACCTCGAACCGTCTAATTCTTTATTCTGCTATTCCTTTTCCTTGCAAATCGGTCTCCAAACGCCTCGAATCTAGTCATAAATAATTCGATTCAATTTAAATTATAGAAATTAATTCCATACGAAAATATTAATTTTCCAACAAAATCCGAAATTGTACCCAAAATTTGCCTATAGGGCCCACATCTCAGAACCAGATAAAAGTTATAAAATATGAACTCCCATTCAACCACGAGTCCAATCATACCAATTGTACCAAATTCCGACATCAACTCGACCTCCAAATCTAAAATTTATATTTTGAAATCCCTAGGCCCAAATTCTCTAATTTCACCTAAAAACACATAATCGAATCGACATACTTAATGCTAATCCAATATTATTGACTAAAAATGATCACAAATGACTTTCCTCATGTTTTCCCATGAAATTCCTCTGATAATCGCCCCAAAAACATGTTGGAATTGTCCAAAAATTGCAAAAACTCAGAAACCCTTTGAAATGTATACGGTCCAGGGGTTCCGCACCTGCGACTCACTTAGCTGCTTCTGCGGTCTCGCAGGTGCAAGAAATCAACCGCTTATGTGGTTTTCCAATGCCTTCACTCGCTCCGCTTCAGCGATCGCGTATCCACTTCTGCGGACTCACTTCTTTGAGAAGTAGTCTTCTTCTACGGCTTCAGCACTTCTGCGGTCGTGAAGTCGCAGATGCGACTCCGCTTCTGCGGACCATCGGCTCGCTTCTGCGAGCTATGCCTCAACCCATGCCGGCCTCTTTTGTGATGGACCAATCTCTTCTGCGAGCTCGCACCTACGAGCCAAATTCCGCATGTGTGTTTGCATCAAAAGACATAAAGTTTCCAACTTTGTTCTAAGTCCAAATTTTGATCCGTTAACCATCCGAACCTCACCCGAGGCCCCCTGGACCTCAACCAAATATACAAATAATTTCCAAAATATCATACGAACTTATTCGAACCACTAAATCACATCGAACAATGCTAAAATCACGTATCGTTCCTTAATTCAAGTTTAATGAAACTAAGAAATTCTAACTTCTACATTTGATGCCGAAACCTATCAATTCAAGTCCGATTGACCTCAAATTTTGCACACAAGTCATAAATGATATAACATACCTATTCTAATTTCAGAATCGGATTTCGACCCTGATATCAAAAAAGTCAACTCCCCGGTCAAACTTCCAAGCTTAAATTTCTAATTCCTCCATTGCAAGCCTAATTTATCTACGAGCTTCCAAAAAAAATTTTCCAAACATGCTCCTAAGTCCAAAATCACCATACGGAGCTATTAGAATTATCAAATTATATTCCGCAGTCGTTTACACATAAGTCGACATCCGGCTAACTATTTCAACTTAAGCTTTCATCTTGGAGACTAAGTGTCTTAATTCATTTCAAAATTTCATCGGACACGAACCAATTACCCCGGCAAGTCACATAACAACTGTAAAGAGTAAATGGAGCAGTAAAAGGGGGAACGAGGCTGCAATACACAAAACGATCGGCCGGGTCATTACAATTCCTATCTCATTTATTAATTCTCCGTCTTCTGATTCTGAGGAGTCTATTTGATTTCGTTCATCTATATCTACACTTACTATAGAGTATATACTTTCGTTATCTGACATATATTCGTCCACGTTTATTAAAATTTCTTGAAAATCTTCTATTAATTGTGAGTTTCTTGTCTTATTATTAATCCCTTTTGGGAATGTATTTGCTAGATGTTCTACGCCTCCACAAGTAAAATATTCTAATTTATTCCTATATTTTCTATTTGTCCTATATTTTCTAACATTTCAATTTCTATCTAAGTAAGGCTTTTTAGCTGATGATTTTCTCAGCTAATAGTTTTTTCGAGTATATCCCCTATTATATTGAGGCTTATATTTTCTATATTTTTTCTTTTTATAGTTGTCTTTATCGTAGCTTTGAGTTGTATATATTACAATCTTACAGAAACTCATACCATTTTATTTTAGTTATTTTTGTATTTGTATATGTGTACATTTTTCTTGTAATATTTCTATTATATACTGTATTTTATGTCCTATTGACCATTTTGCGCTCGAATTTTGTATTACTCCTTCTCTTTTGTACCATTTTTCTTCTATTTCTCTACCTAAAACTCCTAGTAATTTATTGAATAGTTTTTTACCTAAGTCTTGGTCAAATGCATTTTCACTAATAGTACAGTAATAAAAATATTCAATTAAGAATTTCTTTATTTGGTGCCGACTACTTATACTTAATTGTTCTAATTTTATTAATGCATTTTTCTGTAGTATGACTAATCGACTATTTGGATCTTCTCCTGTTATTAAACTATGTATTTTATTTGTAAAATTATAAGAATTTGGTCCCATTGCTATTAAAGCTTGAAATTCTTATGGGAAATCAGACTTGTAGGCTTCCCATAATCCTTTTGTTGATTCTCCTAAGAAAGTTTCCATGTATTTATACATTGTTTCTATATCTGTCTCATGATAGGTTTTTATATAGTCTGCTACTACTATACTTTTCCAAAGATCTATTACTGAATTCCATGTTTGTGGATCATGAGCTGCTATATTTAATATTTTACCTTTACTACCTCCTTCTTGTAATTGGATAGGTTCTTCTATAGGCATTCTTTTTCCTGTGATTTTATATTTTCTATTTGTATTTCTTGTCCTGTTCTATATACTCTTCTTTTGGGTACATTTCCGGTGCAATTATCTATTGTATGTTGTTAAGTTGTTCTTTGGAATGGACTGGGACTAGAATTCGATGACTCCATTAATTCTTTTTGGCTTATTAAGGACTCTATTTTTTCCTTATCAAAACTATCTCGTAATTCTTCTAGAATTTTATCAAAGCTTTCTAATTTCTTTTGTGAGATGATTTTTTCCCTATATCCCTAATTGTCTGATCTTAATTCGCATTTTTAAAAATGTTCTTTTGTTTTTTCTAAGTTTAATCTTCCTTCTTTGCATCCTTTACATTTGAAAGTTATATTTTATCTCTCTTAGTGAGTTCTGTTGCTTCTTCTAAGGCTATATCTACTTCGAAGTCATCTTGGGTTATTTCTCCATTCATAAATTTAGTATTTTCTAATATACTTTTTGTTTCGTCATTTGGTTCTTTATGATTTGTATAAAATGAGATTCTAGTTTTAGTATTTTTGGTTTTGCAAAATCTCCTAAATTCAATTCTAATCCTGCATATTCTTCTGGGTTTATTTTTATGGGTTTTATTAATCTTATTCCTTTATTTCCCAGTATTTATACTACATCAGCTACTTTTATTTTGAATTTTGTGTTGCTATTAGTTGCCATTTTTTCCATGAACCCTACACATATTAATAAATTATCTCCATTATTCATTTCTTCATTCCTTTTGTTTGTATTCCTATTTTAATTGTTTTCCCAAATTCTGTCATGTTTATCATAAAATCTGGACTTATGTAAAATATTCCTCCATTATTTGTCATATCTACTACTGTTAACCCTATTATAGATTTTTTTAAGTCTGACCATCTATCTTCATATACTACAGCTAATACTTTGGTTCCTAAGTTTTTTCTAGGTAGTCCTTTTAATCCTATTACTATTAATCCCATATGCATTAAATTCCTTTTATAATTTCTCATTCGTCTTATTGATTCAGGATTAATTAAATTTATCGCTACAATTTTATTTCCTATGGATGATAATTTTTCTTTTCGATAATGTCTATATAATTGTGAGCTATTCGAAAAGTATCCTACATCATATAATATTTTTGGGTTGAGTAACCTTAATTGATTTTGCTAGAGAATTTGTATATCTTAATCGATATCTATTAATTCATCTAACTGTTGATTTTTTTTTTGTTTTTTTCTAGTTATGATTCGTGATAACATATTATTACCTATTATATTGTCTGAGAAACTTATTCTAGGCCTTTCTTCGTTTCTGCTCCTACTTGAAAAAAGGTCCATTTTTAGGTTTTCTTACTAATTTTTGTTTGAGGTGTTATTTTTACCCTTTTTAATTATTCTATCAAATCTTCTACTTTTGGGATTTCGATTTATAGTTTTACTTCTTTGTCTTTAATAATCTAATCCAATTTTTTATTAACTTCTAATAGTAATGCTATTATAGTATTATTTTGTTTAATTCTTATCTGATATGATATTCCTTGAGGAATGAGTCTGTGAATCCTTCTAGGTTAGGTTGAAATTTTGTTGTAAAGTTTAAGGTTCTATCGTATACTGGGTCTATATCGTTCATGAAAGAGATATTTCTTTTAATGTTTCTATTGTCTATTTTAATACACTTATATCGCTTTTTAAGGCTTCTACCTCATTAATTATGTAACGATCCGACTTGTCGTTTTAAAAATTAATGCCCCATTCAACAACTTAAGATCTCGAGCAGCTTCGTAATGCGTATTATGAAGTGTGTGTATGGCCGAGTTTGGTTTTTCGTACGATTCAAAAATAAATTGAAAGAACAATTCTTATTTAAGAAGCTTAAAAGAAAAGAGTTGGCCGAAGAGTTGAATTTTGAGCAAGCGACTCCGAAATAGAATTTCGATGGTTCCAATAGCTCCGTATGATGTGTTTGGACTTAAGAGCGTGTCTGGATATTTATTTGAAAGTTTATAGTTGATTTTGGCTTGAAATGGCGAAAGTTGGAAATGGAAGGTTTGGAAGGTTGACCGAGAGTTGAATTTGATGATATCGCGACCGAAATGTGATTCAGAGAGTTGTCTTAGCTTTATTATGTCATTTGGAACTTGCATACAAAATTTGACATCATTCCGGATTTATTTGATATGTTTCGGCATGAGTTTTGGAAGTTGAAAATTTTTGAAATTTATGAGTTCGATTTGTGGTGTGATTCATAGTTTTGATGTTGTTTGATGTGATTTGAGGCATCGAGCAGGTCCGCGTTATGTTTTAAGACTTGTTGGTATGTTTGGTTGAGATTCCGAGGTGCTCGGGTGAGTTTCGGGGTGAGTTTTGAATAGCAAGGGTTCTATTCAAGAGTTTCTTCTGCGCGTAGGCTTCTCCCCCCTGGCCTTCGCGTTTGAGTAGAAGAAACAACGATTCCCCCTCCCCAGATCACAAGCCTACGCGCTCGTGGGAAGCTGGTCGCGTTCGCGAAGGGTAAGGCCCCGCTTTGCTTCGCGTTCGCCACCTGACTATCGTGTTCGCGATGAAGAAAATTCCACTGTCCTAAATTCCTATTCGCGTTCGCGAAGCACATGACACAAGAAACTAGCATAAGTCCCAAAAACTAGATTTTTCAAAGAATTAAGGTCCGTAGGCTATCCGAAACTCACCCGAGCCCTCGGTGCTCCAAACCAAATATGCACACAAGTCCAAAAACCTCATACGAACTCGCTCTCGTGAACGAAACACCAAAATAATGCTTAGAACTACCAATCGGACGTCAAATCAACTCCGTTTCTCACCAAATTTGACAGATAAGTCATAAATGACATAACGGACCTATAAAAATTTTCAAAACACAAACCCGACCCCGATATCAATAAAAGTCAATTTATGGTCAAACTTTGAAATCTTTAAGCCTTTAGGCTTCTAGTTTTCGCCAACTGGCGATAATTCAAGCTAGGGACCTCCAAATTAAATTTCGGACATACGCCCAAGTCCCAAATCACGATACGGACCTACCGGACTTTCAAAATACTGATCTGAGTCTATTTGCTCAAAATGTTGATCAAAGTCAACTCAGTTGAGTTTTAAGCATCTATTTCACATTTTAATCATTTTTTCATACAAAAACATTCAGAAATATTATACGGACTGCGCACGCAAGTCGAGGAATAATGATTAATGCTTTTTGAAATCTTAGAACATATAATTAATTATTAAATTTAAGGATGACCTTTTGGATTATCACATTCTCCACCTCTAAAACAAACGTTCGTCCTCGAACGGAATTAGAAAAAATACCTAAGCTGGTGAAAAGATATGGATATTTACTCCTCATGTCTGACTCGGAATCTCAGGTAGATGCTTCTACCGTCTGACCTCTCCATTGTGCCTGAACTGAAGAATAACTCTTAGACCTCAACTGTCAGACCTGCCGGGCTAGAATAGCTATCGGTTCCTCTTCTTAAGTCAAATCTTTGTACAATTGGACTGAGCTTAAATCTAACACATGGGATGGATCATCATGATATTTCCGTAACATAGACACATGGAACACCGGATGAACCACTGATAAACTAGGTGGTAAAGCAAGCTTGTAGGCTACTTCGCCCACCCTTTCAAGAATTTCGAAGGGTCCTATATACCTAGGGCTCAACTTGCCCTTCTTTCCGAACCTCATTACACCTTTCATAGGTGAAACCCGGAGAAATACTCTTTCTCCAACCATGAATGCCATATCACAAACTTTACGGCCGACATAACTCTTTTTCCATGACTGAGCTCTGCGAAGTCGATCCTGAATAACCTTGACCTTATCCAAGGAATCCTGTACTAAATCGGTACCCAACAACCGAGCCTCTCCCGATTCAAACCAGCTAACTGGCAATCGACATCGCCTTCCGGATAATGCCTCATATGGAGACATCTGAATGCTCGACTGGTAGCTATTATTATAAGCAAACTCCACAAGTGGCAAGAACTGATCCCAAGAACCTCCAAAGTCTATAACACAAGTGCAAAGCATATCTTCCAATATCTGAATGGTGCGCTCTAACTGTCCGTCTGTATGTGGATGAAATGTTGTGCTCAACTCAACCCACGTGCCTAACTCATGCTGTACAACCCTCCAGAAGTGCGAGTTAAACTGCGTACCTCGATCTGAAATAATAGACACGGGCACATCACGAAGGCGGATAATCTCACGAATGTAAATTTCAGCTAACCACTCTGAGGAATAGGTAACTGCCACTGGAATGAAATGTGATGACTTGGTCAACCTGTCCACAATGACCCAAACTGCATCAAATTTTCTCTGTGTCTGTGGGAGCTCAATAATAAAATCCATAGTGATACGCTCCCACTTCCACTCAGGAATTTCTAACTTCTGAAGCAAACCACCAGGTCTTTGATGCTCGTACTTGACTTGCTGACAATTTAGACACTGAGCTACATATGCAACTATATCCTTCTTTATTATCCTCTACCAATAATGTTGCCACAAAGCTTGATACATTTTGGCGGATGAATAGAATATCTAGAACTGTGAGCCTCTTCCAGAATTAATTCACGATGCCCATCCACATTAGGCACACAAATACGACCCTGCATTCGTAGAACTCCATCTTCCCCCACAACAATTTTTTTGGCATCACCGTGCCGCACCATCTCCTTTAGGACAAGTAAATGAGGATCTTCATATTGTCACTCTCTGATGCGCTCATATAAAGAAGACCGAGTGACTGTGCAAGCTAGAACTTGACTAGGTTCTGAAATATCTAACCTCACAAACTGATTAGCCAATATCTGGACATCTACAGCTAATGGTCTCTCACCAACCGGAATATAAGCAAGGCTACCCATACTCACAACGTTTCTACTCAAAGCATCGGCCACCACAATAGCCTTTCCGGGGTGATACAAAATGGTGATATCATAGTCTTTCAACAACTCCAACCATCTCTTTTGTCTCAAATTAAGATCTTTTTGTTTGAACAGATACTGAAGGCTATGATGATCAGTAAATACCTCACATGAGACACCGTACAGGTAAAGCCTCCAAATCTTCAGTGCGTGAACAATCGCTGCCAATTCTAATTCATGAACAAGATAATTCTTCTCGTGAACTTTCAACTACCACGACGCATATGCAATCACCCTGCCATCTTGCATCAATACTGCACCAAGCCCAACGTGAGATGCATCACAATACACCATATAAGATCCTGAACCTGTGGGTAATACCAATACTGGCCCCGTAGTCAAAGGAGTTTCGAGCTTCTGAAAGCTCAACTCACACTCGTCTGACCATCTGAATGGGGTACCTTTTTGGGTCAGTCTGGTCAATGGGCTAGCTATAGATGAAAATCCTTCCCGAACCGATAATAATAACCTGCCAAACCCAGGATACTCCGGATCTCTATAACTAAAGTAAGTCTAGGCTAATTCTGAACAGCCTCGATTTTCTTAGGATCCACCTTTATGCCTTTTGCGAATACAACATGCCCCAAAAAGGCAACTGAGTCTAACCAAAATTCACATTTTGAAAAATTAGCATATAACTGATTATTCTTCAAAGTTTGAAGCACACTTCGAAGATGCTGCACATGCTCGTCTCGACTGCTGGAGTAAATGAAGATATCATCAATGAATACAACCACAAATGAATCCAAATAGGGTTTGAAAACTCGATTCATCAAATCCATAAATGTTGTTGAGACATTTGTCAACCCAAATGACATCACTAGGAATTCGAAATGCCCATACCGAGTTCGAAAAGCTGTCTTAGAGACATCAGATGCCTTAATCTTCAACTGATGGTAACCAGACCTCAAGTCAATCTTTGAAAATACCTTGGCAACATGAAGTTGATTGAATAAGTCATCAATTCTTGGTAGTGGATACTTGTTCTTGATAGTAGCCTTGTTCAACTGCCGATAATCTATACACATTTGCATTGAACCATCTTTATTCTTTACAAATAATACTGGTGCACCCCAGGGCGAGACACTAGGTCAAATGAATCCCTGATCAAGCAAGTCTTGTAACTGCTCATTCAATTCTTTCAACTATGGCGGGGCCATACGATATGGTGGGATAGAAATGGGCTGAGTTCCCGGAGCTGCAGGAAATACAGAAGTCAATATCTCTGTTGGGTGGAATCCCCGGCAAATCTACAGGAAATACTTCTGGAAATTCACGAACAACTTGTACTAAGTCCATAGAAGGAACATCAATACTGGGATCGCGAATATAAGCCAAATAGGCTAGAGAACCTTTCTCGACCATACACCGAGCTTTCATAAAAGAAATAACCTTGCTGGCAGAATGACCAGGAGTTCCCTTCCACTCTAACCGAGGTAACCCGACATGGCTAGGGTCACTGTCTTGGCATGAAAATCCAATATAGCATGATAAGGTGAAATCCAATCCATACCCAAGATGACATCAAAATCTACCATATCAAGAAGCAGAAGATCCACACTAGTCTCAAGACTACCAATAATAACCACACATGAACGATAGACATGATATACTACAACAGAGTCTCCCACCAGTGTAGATACACACACAGAAGCAGTTAGAGAATCACAAGGCACACCCAAATATGAAGAAAAATAGGAGGACACATAAGAATAACTAGATCCTGGATCAAATAGAACTAAAGCATCTCTATGGCATACTGGAATAATACCTGTGATCACAAAATCATATGGCTCGACCTTAGGCCTAGCTGGAAAAGCATAAAAATGGGGCTGGGCCCCACCACTCTGAACTGCATCGCTAGGACGGCCTCTAACTGGCTGGCCTCCACCTCTAACGGCCTGACCTCCACCTATAATGGCCTGGCCACCACATCTAGCTGCCTGGCCCCTACATTTAGCTAGCTAAGTAGGCAGTGAAGCAACCAGTGTTGGTATGATGGCACGAGAATCCTGCCGACATATGTTACTCAACAACCTTGGGCAATACCTTCTGATGTGACAAATGTTCCCACACTCAAAACACCCATCCTGATACCGTGGGTACTGAAGCTGAAGCTGACCCGAACGTTTCGGAAAACTGCTGTAGTGACTCTGGAGTGGTGGTGCACTGATAGGAGTTGAATGTGCACTAAATAATGGTTGCCCAGAGTAAGGCATGATAAGACCGTGACTCCCTAAAGCACCGGGAGATGCCTGAAGTGTTGAATGAAATGGTCTGGGAGGATGACCCCTACCAAAATTACCCCTTCCTCTAGATGAGGCACCACTGAAACCACCAAACTGACGAGGCCTCTTATCAGACCTCTGCCCTCTCTCCTGTGCAAGAACCATCTCGATCCTCCTCGCGACATTAGCAGCTACCTGAAATGAAATCTCACTTCTGGTCTCCTTGGCCATCTGAAGCCTGATAGGGTGAGTGAGTCCCTCAATAAACCTCTACACTCTCTCTCCCTCAGTAGGTAGTAAAAGGAGATCATGACGGGTTAAATCCACAAAATGGGACTCATAGACTTTGATACGGCTGGTGCCACTGGAAATGTACCATTCTAGGCCACACCCTCCATAAGACTCACAAAATGGACTAGAGCGTGATGAACCACTGGAGTAGCTATGCATCCCTTCTAAGACCTGAACTGGTCCAACTGGTATATTCTGAACTGGAACCTCCTCCTGAAGGTCCACCTGAGGTTCTACAATAGGTGCTGATGCTCAAGCTCTAGACTGAGCTCTAACTCTGCCTCGGTCTCTAGCACGACCTAGGCCTCAACCTCTACCCCTGGCCATAGTTGCCACCGGGGGCTCTAGTCCCTGTTCGTCGGTAGATGTATTACGTGTCCTCGCCATCTATGAGAAAATAAGAATAGAATGGTTCAATCATAGATGATAGAATAAAATCGCACGATGGGATAAGAAAGAAGTGATATTATTCCTAAACTTCATAGCCTCTGAAAGATAAGTACATACGTCTCCGTACCGATCCTTCAGAGTCTACTAAGATTCCTCGTAACTCGTGAGACCTATGTAACCTAGTGCTATGATACCAACTGTCACGACCCAAAATTCCCACCTTCGGAAACATGATGGCGCCTAACATTTCACTTGCTAGACAAACCGATGTTAGAATATAGTTAGCCATTTTAGCAAAATTTTAAATTAATTAATACCAAGTAAACAAATGCGGAAATAATGTATGAAATAATCCATAATAATCGCGATATCTAAATACCATCCCAGAACTGGAGTCACAAGTGCATGAACTTCTAGAATGATACAAATTAGCGTCTGAATAAAATAAAGTTGTTTGAAAGCAAACACACAGCTAAAATAAAGTAGACGGGGACTTCAGAACTGCGGACGCTGTGGAGTTATACCTCAAGTCTCCTCTGGTAGCTGAAATACGAGTAAGTCAATGGTACGCCGCTGGGACCAACTCTGAAATCTGCACAAGAAGTGCAGAGTATAGTATCAGTACAACCGATCCCATGTACTGGTAAGTGCCGAGCCTAACCTTGACGAAGTAGTGACGAGGCTAAGGCAGGTCACTTACATTAATCTGTACGCAGTAATAATAATAATAATAATAACAAAAATAATAGAAATAAAACAGGTATATCTTTTCAACAATTTAAGCCAACTCGGCAGTCATAACCAATTATTATTTCAATCAATTTTCGTTGCAGCGTGCAACCCGATCCCACAATATATTCACATTCAATTCTGTTGCGGCGTGCAACCCGGTCCTCCAATATATTCATTTCAATTAATTATGTTGCGGCGTGCAACCCGCCTCAATAATATGACTCCTCAATAAATTTCCGTTGCGGCGTGTAACCCGCTCCAATAATATAAACTTTAAATAAATCTGTTGCGACGTGCAACCCGATCCCCCAATATAAACTTTAAACAACTTTGTTGCGACGTGCAACCCGATCCTCCAATATATTTATTTTCATTTCCGCTGTGGCTTGCAACCTGATCCCCCCATATATTTTAACAACTCTTAAATGTAATAAAAATACTCCAATAAATACCACGTTCAATGAGAAACTATTAAGCATCAAGGCATACAATAATTATAATTTATTTATGAAACAAACAATGAGAAGTAGCAATTAATTGTGAAAATCAGGGTGAAAATAGGCAGCATAAAATTTAATATGCTAAATGTCAAGTAACAATTAAGATACATAAATCAAATAAGCATGTGACAATTATTACAGAAATTCAAGAATTAATATTTGACGAGGAATAGGAGAGAAACAATTATTATAATAATTAACTCGAGTCTTAAAATAATTTAAAATGTTTAAATAATTAAGAAAACAATTACATTTACAAAGTATAGGCACTCGTCACCTTGCCTATACATCGTTGTACATGAAATTCACATAGCAAATAATTCGGATGTTCTATTCCCTCATATCAAGGTTAACCATGACACTATCCTCGCTTTGCAACCAAGTTCAAGCATCCAATAAACCTTTTTCCTCACTAATTCGTGTCCAAAATTCTCAAATCTAGTCATAAACATTTCAATGTACTCAATACAAATTGTAGGAATTAATTCCATTTGAATTTACTAATTTTGTGGATTAAAAATCCAAAATTCATCTAAAATATTATCAATGGGACCCATGTCTCAAATCTTGAAAAAACTTACAAAATCCGAATACCCGTACCAAGACGAGTCCAACCATAAAAAAATTATCAAATTCCGATGTAAAATGGACCTTCAAATCTTAAATTTTCGTTTTTGAAAAGTTTTACAAAAATTCCAATTTCTCCCATCTAAATCCGAAATAAACGATGAAAATAGACTTAGATTTATGAAATATAATCACTATATGATAAAGAACACTTACCTAGTTCGAAATCGTGAAAACCTCCTTTTGAAATCGCCCCTAACCCGAGTTCTAATTGAGGGTTTGTGAAAAATGGGAAAAATCCCGTTTTTGTTTTGTTTTAAGGTCTGGGCGTCAGGCCTTCTTCGCGTTCGCGAGGGCCTGTCGTGTTCGCTATGAGCAGAAGCCCGAGTGGGTTTTGCATTCGCGAGTCCTCCTTCACGTTCACGAAGGCTTCTCTCCCGTGGCCTTCGCGTTCGCGTAGAAGAAACAACGATTTCCCCTCCATAGATCACAAGCCTACGCGTTCGCGGGAAGCTGGTCGCGTTCGCGAAGGGTAAGGCCCCCCATTGCTTCGCATTCGCGAGTCCTCCTTCGCGTTCGCGATGAAGAAAATTTCCCTGTCCCAAATTCCTCTTCGCGTTCACGATGAAGGCATCGCGTTTGCGAAGCACATGACACCAGAAACGAGCAAAAGTCCCAAAAACCAGATTTTTCAAAGAATTAAGGTCCGTAGGCTATCCAAAACTCACCCGAGCCCTCGGGGCTCCAAACTAAATATGCACACAAGTCCAAAAATCTCATAAGAACACGCTCGCATGAACGAAACAAAAAAATAATGCCTGTAACTATGAATCGGACACCAAATCAAATGACATTTTCAAGAAAACTTTAAAACTTCTATTTTCACAACCGAACGTCTAAATAACGTCAAATCAACTTTGTTTCTCACTAAATTTGACAGACAAGTCATAAATGACATAACGGACCTATGAAAATTTTCAGAACTTGAATCTGACCCCGATATCAATAAAAGTCAATTTGTGGTCAAACTTTGAAATCTTTAAGCCTTTAGGCTTATAGTTTTTGCCAAATGGTGTTAATTCAAGCTAGGGACCTCCAAATTAAATTTCCGGCAAATTCCCAAGTCCCAAATCATGATATGCACCTAACGAAACTGTCAAAATACTGATCCAAGTCTGTTTGCTCAAAATGTTGACCAAAGTCAACTCAGTTGAGGTTTAAGGCTCTATTTCACATTTTAATCAATTTTTCATATAAACCTTTTCCGAAATATTATACAGACTATGGAGGCAAGTCGAGGAATGATGAGTAATGCTTTTCGAGGTCTTAAAACACAAAATTAATTATTAAATTTAAGGATGACCTTTTGGGTCATCACAGTTTTTTCAATAAAATCATCGAGGTAAGTGATTCTAACTCAGATTTGGCTAATATACATGAATGTATTATTATTTTCATCATTTAATAAGTATTTTGAGATGGAAATTTTGGGAAAATTGTAGAAGTTTCATAAAATGAATTTTGGAATTTGAATGTCGAATCAGAGTCGGATTTGATGGAAATAAGTATGGTTGGAATCATATCGGATTGGGTGTTCGGATTTCGTAAAAATTCTGCTGGGTTCCGAGATGCGGGCCCCACATTGACTTAGGGTTGAATTTTTAATGTAAAATTTTAAGTTGACATTTTATTAACCGAAATTATTTACGATGAATTTAAATGAAGTTATACAATTAATTTAGTTAGATTTGATCTTTGCAGAGGTCAATTCAAGCAATAAGGCTATTTTGGAATATCGCCCTAACTTCAAAAAGGTAAGTATCTTGCCTAACCTTGAGTTGAGGAATTTACTCCTTAGGCATTGAGTCTTATGTGAAAATTGTGTAATTGAAACCATGTACGCGAGATGATGAGTACGTACTTGGTTTATATGTGCACATTATATTGGTTAAAATTCGTAGACGTCTTTATGTATTACATTGGAAATTGTTGGCACTTATTAAATCCTTTATTTGTCATCCCTCATTCCTTGTTTGCCGAGGTTGTTTTTATATGATAATTTGGTGTGATTGCCACTTTGATTTTTATGTGAAATACCGTGGTTAGTTTGGTTGACATTTCTTTGAAATTATCTCATTATGGATTTCTTATCTGTAAAAAATTATTAAATAAGCTTAAAATGAGTCATTAATATATATTTATCAAAAAAATATATTAAAGAAGGCGTTGTCCTATGCTGAGTTACTTTTCTATCTCTGTTGTTGTTTTTGAGGTTTTATATACGATGTTTGGAGCCTTGGGCTATTAAATGGGAAATTAATTAATTTTGTTGTATTTTCGGAGTTGGTTGTGGCATGTGGGAAAATTGTGATATGAATTAATGTATTGTGTTGTCGTTTAAACACTCTCCTTGATGTTATTTATGCTTCCTACCTTGTTTGTTAATGATATGCATTTGCTTGGTAAGGAATGGTGTAAAGCACGAAGGGTGATGTCGTGCCATCTGAGAGGGTAAAGCATGAAGGGTGATGCCGTGCCATTTAAGAGTGTAAAGCAAGAAGGGTGATGTCGTACCATTTGAGAGTGTAAAGCGCGAAGGGTGATGTCGTGCCATTTGAGAGTATAAAGCACGAAGGGTGATGTCATGCCATTTCAGTTATTTTATCATATGAGAAAAAGTATAAAGCACGAAGGGTGATGTCATGCCATTCTTAAAATGCACGAAGGATAATGCCGTGCCATTTTATTTATATTATCATGTGAGGATGATAGTAAAAGCATGAAGGGTGATGTCGTACCATTATTTTTATATTATCATGCGTTCATGTCACGGAGGTCGTTTCCATGCAGGCGAGGACAAGAGACATACATTATATTGTGATATCGTTTTCATTATGTATACATTAATGTATCTATATTGAGCTATTATTGTGCACCTATATTTTCTAAGTGACTTGTAGTCGTTGTTGCTTCCTGTGTGCCTCCCACTTTATTTCTTTAATGGTTCTTGGCATTTCTTCCACCTAGTTGATACTGTTATATGTATGCCCGATGAGAAAAAGATAAATGCAACAAGAGTATTGCTGTGCCAATTGATTTGATCTATATATATCGGGTGAGAATGAGACAAGTGCACAAAGGTTTTACTGTGCCATTCGATATGATATGTTGAATATATTTCTCACACCAGGAAAGTTAAATGAGGTGTCACATGGTGATTTTACTTGAAAGAATTATATTAGAAAGGTATTTACTCGAAAGAATTATATTCGAAAGATATTTACTCGAAAGAAATATATTTGAGAAAATTATATTCGGCAGATATTTATTTGAAGGAAGTATATTCAGGATATGTTTAATTGTACGGATTACATTCTAAAGATTTTTATTCGAAAAACTTATAGATAAAAGATGTATATTTTAAATGACTTGCTGCCAATTTATATGGTGTTCATGTTGCCTTGCTGTTTAGGTCACAAGTTGATTATTATTGCCATCACTGCTATTTGTTTTCTATTATTTTTGTATGCTATATTGCATAAGTTATTTGACTAGCGAGTGTCTTGACTGTACATCGTTACTACTCCACCGAGGTTAGTCTTGATATTTATGGTGTTCATGTTGCCTTGCTGTTTATGTCACAAGTTATTTATTATTGCCATCATTGTTATTTGTTTTCTTTTATTTTTGTATGCTATATTGCACAAGTTATTTTACTAGTGAGTGTCTTGACTGTACCTCGTTATTACTCCACCGAGGTTAGTCTTGATACTTACTGGGTACCGACTGTGGTATACTCATACTACACTTCTGTAGATTTTTGTGCAGAGCCAGGTATTAGAGATATCGAACTAGGGAAGAGTTAGTGTGTTGATCGCAAGGACTCAAGGTAGAGCTGCCTGGTCGCCGCAGTCTCCTGGAGTCTTTTCGTTATATTGTACTGTCAACTCTTATTCGAACAATATTATATATTCGATCCTTGAGATCATTCCATGTATTTAGGTAGAGTTCGTTACTCAATATTACCAGTCTCGGGAGGTTGCTATAATTATTTTCGCTGTTGGTTTCAGCACTTGTATTAAATTATACGTTTTAAAAAAAAGGCTCGAAATGTAATTGTAATCGACTTACCTAGTCTTAGAGACTAAGTGCCATCACGACGCCTGTGGTGAGATTATTTTGGGAAGTGAAAAGTTGGTATCAGAGCTCTAGGTTCATAAGTTCTATGAGTCACGAACGAGTCTAGTAGAGCCTAGCGAATCGGTACAAAGACGTCTGTACTTATCTTTGAGAGGCTACAAAACTGTTAGGAAATTTCCACTTCTTTCATTCCTATGGTGAAGATTTGTTGATTTTGGAATTTGAGCCTTTGTATCTCCATTCTCTCACAAATGGTGAGGACACGTGCTACCGGGTCAGCTAAGCAAACACCCACACATACTGCTAGGGCCGCAAGAGGCCGGGGCCGAGGAAGGCAACGTGTCACAGCTAGAACTTCGGTCAGAGGAGCAGTTCAGAAGCCGCCCGTAGCTCCAGTTGGGGGACACGTACCAGAAGCATCGTTGTTACCCCCGGACTTGAGGAGACTTTAGCACAGTTCGAAAACATTTTTGGTATATTATCTCAGGCGGGATTAATCTCCGTTTCACCAAATATATCACAGATCGGGGGAGGAGTTCAGACTCCTACCACTCGTGCTCCAGAATAGCAGGTTCACATTGGTCAGGTTCCGGGTATGGTGCCGGTACAACCTGTTATTCCGGTTTAGCCTGAGTTCAGGCCAGAGACATCAGAAGAAGAAGAAAAAAGACTTGAGAGAGGTATAGTCCACCTACCTTCAGTGGCACTACTACTGAGGATGCCCAGGGATTTCTAGAAAAGTGTCACTGTATTCTCCTCACCATGGGTATTGTGGAAGTGAGCGGAGTTTCCTTTACAATATTTCAGTTGTCAGGAGCAGCGTATCAATTGTGGCAAGCTTATGAAGAGAGCAGACCAGCCGATGCAACACCACCAACTTGGGCTTAATTTCCGTAAATATTTTTGATAGAATTTGTTCCCCAGACTCTCAGGGATGCGTGGTGCATAGAGTTTGAATGGTTGCGCCAGGGCACCATGACGGTGCCAGAATATGATATCAGGTTCAGTGAGTTAGCCCATCATGCACCTATCTTGGTTCCTACAGTTAGAGAGCGAGTCTGAATATTCATCGAAGGGCTCGATTATGATTTTAAAATATGTATGGCTCGAAAGTTGTAGACTGGCATTCCATTTCAGTAAGTAGTAGAGATTGCCAAAATGTTAGAACGTGTTCAAAGTGAGGAAAAGGAGACTAAAAGGTCTCGAAACTCTGGAGGATTCTGTGGATTCTACTCTGCAGGCCCGGGCAGTCGGCCAGCCCAGTCTGCTATTAAGAGTATTCGTCATACTCTAGTTAATACTTTTAGTGCGCCACTAGCACGAGGTTCTTACACTTGTTTTTTCAGTTATCTGGCATAGACTCAGTACGAGCAGTCGCGACCTCAGAGGGGTCGTTATGGGTGTGGTGTGATTCATAGTTTCGATGTTGTTTGATATCATTTGAGGCCTCGAGCATGTCCATGTTATGTTTTAGGACCTGTTGGTATGTTTGGTTGAGGTACCGAGTGGCTCGGGTGAGTTTCGGGGTTAGTTTTGAACAGTTTGGGCATTTCGGCACTCTAATGATATTCTGGAACAGTTGAAGAGCGGAGGGCACATTTTGGAATGCGGATGTGTGGCCGCAAACTCCCAAAGTGCGGAGGCAATGGTAATTATAGGGACTGCAGTTGAAAATGTGCGGATTGCAGTTGAAATCGTGCGGTCCACAGAATTCTTCTCGCGGCCTCAAAAAGGAGAATCTGTAGGTTCGATGGTTTGACTTTAGAAGTTCATATCTTTTGATCTATAAGGAATTTGGAGATGATCCAAAAATCAAAGTTGTAGCCCTTTGAGTCTAGTTTCCAGAAAGGTAAATTAATTAGTATTTGAATATTTGTACCGAAAGTTATGATGAATGTACTAAATCCTGGTAGTGCAGTGGTTGTTGAAGTGTGGCCGCATAGACCTTAAATGTGCGGACCGCACAAAAATATGTGCGATCAGCACTTTGGAAGTTAGATGCGGTACCATATAAACGAGGTTTCCATCTCATTTTTCTTTTTTGGACCTAGAGATCTCGGTTTGTGGTGATGTTTCCTGAGTTTTTCAAGAAAATCATCGGGGTAAGTGATTCTAACTCGGATTTGGTTAATATACATAAATATATTATTATTTTCATCATTTAGTTAGTATTTTGAGATGGAAATTTTGGGAAAAATTGTAGAAGTTTCATATAACGAATAGTTGGGATTTGAATGTCGATTCGAAGTCGGATTTGACTGAAACTAGTATGGTTGGACTAGTATCGGATTGGGTGTTCAGATTTCTTTAAAATTCTGCCCGGTTCCAAGATGCGGGCCACGCATTGACTTTTGGTTGACTTTTTAATCTAAAATTTTAAGTTGACGTTTTATTAACCGGAATTGTTTCCGATGAATTTAAATGAAGTTATACAATTAATTTAATTAGATTTGATCTATGCAGAGGTCAATTCAAGCAAGAAGTCTATTTTGGAATATTGGCCTAACTTAAAAAAGGTAAGTATCTTGCCTATCCTTGAGTGGAGGAAATTACCCCTTAGGCGTTGAGTCTTATGTGGAAATTATGTAATTGAAAACTATGCAGGCGAGGTGACGAGTACGTACTTGGTTTATATATGCAAATTATATCGGCTCTTATTAAATCCTTTATTTGTCATTCGTCATTCCTTGTTTGCCGAGGTTATTTTTGTGTGATAATTTGGTGTGATTGCTTATTATATGGATTCCTTATCAGTAAATAATTATTAAATAAGTTTAAAATGAGGCATTAATATATATTTATCAAAAAATTGGATTAAAGAAGGCATTGTCCTATGCTGAGTTAATTTTCGATATCTGTTGTTATTTTTGCGATTTTATATACGTTGTGTGGAGCCTTGGGATATTTGCTGTAAAATTAATTGATTTTGTTGTGTCTTTGGAGTTAGTTGTGGCCTGTGGGAAAATTGTGATATGAATTGTTGTATTGTATTGTCGTTTAAACACTCTCCTTGATATTATTTATACTGCTCCAACTAACACGGTGCGAGTATTAAACCCATATCAAGCCAAAGCTCATTCCAAAACCTTCGTACACTACTGCTAATAAAAGAAACACGCGGAATCTCATAACCCCTTATCAGATCAACAAGTCATGAAGCTCTCTCGCCCAAACCAAAACCATAATCACTTTCTAAGCCGACTTTCAATTTCATCCTCCCAAATATACCGTAATCAAACCTGATAGTGCCCATTCTAGGTCCAATGATCATGTATTATTAAACACAACTATCCCACAGACATGCCACACCAATATAACACAAGCCACAACTGCGCAATCCGTGTACCCAAAAATCAAAAATGTCTCTAAGGAGAGAACCATATTGCAAGTTCAACAAGCACCACCACAACAGTAATGCTATAAGCTCATCATATATAGTAGAACTGAGACACATGAATCTAACAATGGTAACTAGCTATTCTAGAGCTCACATTAACATCAACTGTATGGCATGGTCACCGGCCTCCAGTCCAGCATATCATACAAGAGCAATTAAACAAGTACACATGTATATGATAATGAAATAAGATTCTCATGCTCCTGGACTGCTATAAATAACACGCCATAGGGTAGGCATGTGCAAAGTCTGCTATCACAACTCAAATCGGCAAGTTAATGCAGAAATAGTAACTACCAAGATTTTCTCAGGGAATTAGCCTCATTATAACCTCAAGTAAAGCCCAAATAGTTCTCCACAAAGGTACAAATACAAGAAACGTTATAACTTTATGCTTAACAGTCAACTCTAGGCATATCATAGCCTAAGCATTCTTCCGAGTAGGAATACTTGCCCCGATGCCCGCACATGGGCTCAAACTGCACTTATATGCACACTCATAGTGCGTAGCTATCACTAATAATTAACAAAACTAGTGCCTCCACCAAGTTTAGATAAAATACACACCTCAAACTTGGAGTGGGCATTCGGTACTTCGGTTTGGTATTTAAGAATTTAAGTTCGGTATTTTGGTATTCGGTTTTTTAATTGTGTATACCAAATACCGTACCAAAATATTTCGGTACAGTCTGGTATTTTTTATTTTGGTTCGGTACGGTTTCGGTTTAAACCAAATCTTCACTATCTCCCCTACTCCATTAACAAATGTAATCCATGTTGACCATAGCTTTTTCAAATAAATTGTCATGCTATGTTATGAGGCTTCTGCCTATTAAAATCTGTAGTTCTTTGGGTTGAAAAGATACGTTTCAACTTTTGAAACCAATATAGCTAGTATTATTTACTAGCCTTTGACTAAAAATGGAGGCAATGCAAGGGAAGAATATTATAATACCATTTGCTAATACAAGAGAAAAAGTTGCACCAAGTATTACAACTTACACGTAAAAAGCAATAGCTCCTTTGATGCCTCGAGTATAAAGCCATACTTTATCCTAAAGAAAAAAGAAGGATAGTTGAGAAATCCATTCAAGCTCAATTCTGAAGATAGTTGCTATCTGTACACTTTTCATCTCTGCTTCAAGATTTCTGGAAGTTCTTAATCTGCTTGGTGGAACTTTGCTAAAGCCTAAGGGTAAGGAATTAGGGAATTAGTGGTTTTGGACTTTTGGGATGTGGGCTTAAGGTTATTAGGCTAAAAAATAAAAATAAAGTTGGGCTTGGACTAAACTATTTCGGTATACCGAAATATCAAAAATTCAATACCATATACTAAACCGAAATACCGAAATTTCTGTACTGAAATAAACCAAAACATCGAAATAAACCGAAACCGAAATACCAAATTAATTCGATTTTGTTCGGAATTCGGTTTTTCGGTTTTTCAGATTTTATGCCCCCTACCTCAAACAGGTCGCAACCCTGGAGCAATATGCTTCTGCGAACTCCCAGTCTCCAAATTCATAGGACACATGAATCTTCATAACTGATCCCAATTCTAGCATTCGAATGACTAACTCACCCTTCATACACGATCTTCCCACGAGGAATACTTCTATAATTCTTCCATGCCACATAGAAAAAAACTTGAATACCAGCATTCTATCAGCCAGGTAAGTACTGCAATAATAATGAAACATCCGTAAGTTAAAACACAATACGCCTTCTGAAATACAAACCCTTCTCATGCAATACCAAGAAGTAATAGTATTCATCTAGTCATTTGGAACTACCCGTGTTGTCTAAGAATTCATTACCATCCCTTCAAAACTGAACCGTATACTTGCACATGCAAATCTCAGTCTCACTCCATGCGCCGCCTTTATTAGGCCATTACATGAAAACACAAGAATCTCATTAACACTCTGAGTCACCAGCAAACTACATACCCAGTCAGTTAGAATACTTCCTCTTTCTTCCTTCTGGGAGGAAATCACAATACATAACACGTGCCCCACACCGATAGAAAATATTCGGTTCAAACAATGGTAGAAACCCTCAAGAACAATTTCAAATGCATTTGCATATAACCAAGCTATCAGAACTGAATTCCTCTAACTCGACCATGCCACGCAGGTCACCAAAACCAAGAATATTGCCAACAACATCTGTAGAGCCTCACCAAATCATAGTCACCCAAAAGACCCGAGCATACCATTACCATACTAGTGTAGCCTACTACCCAGTTGTCCTATTTTCTCCAAGTTTCTTTTGAATTACCCTCAAGTTGACACTTTTCCTTGCCAGAACACTACGGCCATTACCTAAAGCTCACTATAAAGAATTACCGCAAGTCCCGACACCATCCAATATAAATAACCAATCCTAGCAACGTAAGAATCCAAAAAAATTTCAATTGCCACTTATACATTTTTGAATCCATTAGCACCTTCGCGAGAGTCACCCACTTTTTCAAATCTAAATTGCACCGCCCCAAACGGGACGAAAGACACATGCCCCATTAGCATTACAACACCCAAAGAAGTAACCCTGTCTTAGCACCACCAATCAAATTCATACTCCGTGTGCACTATATCCTTCAAATAACAACTTAATGATTCCATGGTTTTCATATTTTCATATAGTGTAATGCTACCCGTATTCAAGATTTTCCTTGCTAGAGTCATCCTCGATCTCAACCTATGCAATCCTAATTGATCCACAAGTATGTCCCAAACTAGAACTAAAATTTTATATATAACCATGAGATTAAACCGTCCGTAGCAGGCTCCCCAACTTGGCTCAAATCCATAGAACAAAATATTTCATAACTAACAATACCCATACTCTATTATTGCCTTAATTCTGCAGTCAGTTGATCAAAAATTATTCTTAAGCTCATGCAACACCAACCATAAGATACCTCAATCATCCGCTAAATTGGCATATATTCTCTTGACAGTCAAGTCAACTTTCCCAACCGAATTCATGTTCAAGTCTCAATACATACACTCTGCTAGTAGAAAAGAAACTCTCCACTCAACATTATAAGGAACATACCTACGTAAGTTACTCTGCAGGAGAGGTAACCCACTTGCTTAGCCTTAAATTGGCATCTTGCTATACCCTTTCGTAGCCAGAATTACTACGTATTCGCTTAATTATCCTGAGTCCAAACTCATTAACAAGACATAAGAATTTAATATATTCCATCATTGGACAACGTTAAAGATCCTTTAATATACTCACAACTCGGGACTATACATCAAATCAAGACAGAAATCAAGTTATAAACTAAGCTACCGAGCCTAAGCTGCGGTCTAAACCTGGCCTCAAGTCCTCCAGACTGGCCCATCACCAAAACACAGAATACACATTTCGAACCTCGTTCATGTAATCACAGGTCGGCGATGCACTACTGATACCGAGCGAACACAAGCACACACGAATGCGTGGAAGGAATTCAAAGAATTATATTTCAAGCTAAATCAATTTCGGATGATAAGGAAAGAAATATGGGAAATTATCCAAAATGTCATGTAGCCTCTCGAAGATAAGTATGGACGTCATCATACCGATCCACAAGACTCTACTAGATACTTGATCATGACTTGTAGAACCTATGAACCTAGAACTCTGATACCAACTTGTCACGACCTAAAATCCAACTAGTCGTGATGGCACCTAACCCAACCCGCTAGGTAAGCCATTTATCAACTATCCAAATCCAATAAAATTTAACAAGACAATTAAGTAAAACAAAATATCTAAATCTTATACATTCCCCAAGGACTGATAGTACAAATCATGAACTTCTAAGATTAGAATTTATAAAGCTAGTATGAAATAAACACATCATCTGTTCAAAATGTACATAAACAGATCATTATAATCTAAGGCTACCATGAACAAGAGTCAGCTACAACCGGAACGTGGGTACATCTTCAAATCCAGCTCCCGTCAGTCTCTGCAACATCAGCATTTAATATCTGCACGCAAGGTGCAGAAGTGTAGAATGAGTACAAACGACTCCATATACTCAATAAGTAACAAACCTAACCTTAGGTTGAATGTAGTGACGAGCTGGAATAAAGGTAGGGTCCAACATCAATAGCCAACAACAGTCCATAATGTCGTAAAGAAAGTAATAAAAGAAGTAACTGAGAGATAAAATGCTCAGCTTAATCATTATTTCTTAAAATAATTCTTCTTTTCAAGTATATCAGTGATAACCCAAATCGTTTACCAAAGTTGCCAAAAATATGAGTAGGTTTGAAAATAGTAATTTTCCCAAAAGTCCTTTCAACAATAAATAAGATGTTTCATTTTCTTTCTAGATAGACGATACTGAGTAGGGGCAATCTAGCTCGTGGGGAATATCCATCACCAGGTACAAATGCTTCGGACAATATCCATGCCCAAAGAAGATCCACCCGTCAATATAAATCAATCGCGCTCACTGGGGGTGTGTGCAGACTCCAGAGGGGCTCTTTCAGCCTAAGCGCTATAAACCGCACGGACAACTCACGTGCCACAGTATCAACATCCTCACAATTAGGACCTCAGCTTCACTCAATCATCAATCTCTCCAGTCTCTCGGGCTCACATTGTCTGGAAACTAGCCCAAAAATGATAATATGACGTGTCAATATATAGCAACAGAGACTGAGATATGATATGAAATGAATGAACATGGCTAAGTTTGAAATTGCAATGTAAGCCTATAACTCAAAAGCAGGAACGACCTCAATGGGTCCCAACCGAATAAGCATGTAGCCTTGACATAGTTTCTAACATGAATCACAATTCAATAACTCTATTACGTAGAGATTTTATGATTAGAGATAAGTTTAGGTAACTACACAATATCACAGAAATAACAGAGTCCCAGTTAACATGGTGCACACCAACAGGCCCTTCACCTAGCATGTGCGTCACCTTAACACCAAACAAATAACATGTATAGTTAGGGTTCATACCCTCAGCTCTAAGATTAAAAGAGTTACTTACCTCGAACAAGATGAATCCAATGACAGGCAAGCTAACAATACTCCAGAAATTTCATTCCACGTGTATCAACCTCCGAACGCCTTCATATCTCCTAAACTCCATGCCAAATGATACGAAACTAGTCAAACAATGTGCAAATTAATCAAAATATACTCCAATGCTTGCAATTTAACAATTTATAAAAATTGCTAACTCCGCTTAAAAAATCACAGTGGGGCCCACGTATCGAAATCTGACGAAACTCACAAAATGAGTTCAACCATACTAATTTCACTCAAATCCGACTCCGAATCGGTATTCAAAATTCGCAAATTCATTTTATGAAATTATAGAAATTTTCTTCGATTTCTCTTGAAGATTCGATAATCATACACCAAAAATGAAGATTAATTCATGAAATACAATCACATGAGAGTCAAGAACACTTACCCCAAGTTGTGTGGAAAAAACCTCTCCAAATTCACCTAACCCAAGCTCCAAAATTCTAAAATGGATAAAAATGTTGAACCCTCGAATATAAGGCATTCTGCCCAGCGTTTTCGCATTTGCGGACACTAGGTCGCATCTGCGACCATCGCTTATGCGTAACAAGCTCGCATATGCGAGACAGCCTTGGCCAGCAATGATCGCTTCTGTGGTCTCGCTTTTTCACGCACAAATCCGCATCTGCGGCTCCTGCCCAACATTGCCCAGTCTCCTTCTACAAAGGGTTGCTCGCTTCTGCGGGCCGCTTCTGCGATTCCTCATGCTCAGGTGCGAAGACACCAGCAACAGAAACATTCCAGCATTTCTTAAGTTCGAATTCAATCCATTAATCATCCGTTAATCATCCAAAACTCACGCGAGGCCCCCGGGACGTCAACTAATTATCCAATAATTCCTAGAACACTACGACCCTTACCCAAAGCTCAATATAATAAATTACTTCAAGTCCCGACAGCATCCAATGTAAATAACCAATCCCAGTGATATACGAAACTGAAAAATTTTCAATTGCCACTTATACATTTTTGAATCCATTAGCACCTTCTTGAGAGTCACCCACTTTGTTGAAATCCAAATTGCACCGCCCCAAACGGGCCGAAATACACATGCCCCATTAGTATTACAACACCCAAAGAAGTAACCCCGCCTTAGCACTAACAATCAAATTCATACTCCGTGCGCACTACATCCTTCAAATAACAACTTAATCATTCCATGGTTTTCATATTTTCATAAAGTGTAATGCTACCCGTATTCAGGAATTTCCTAACTCGAGTCATCCTCGATCTCAACCTCTGCAATCATAATTAATCCACAAGTATGTCCCAAACCAGAACTAAAATTTAATATATAACCATGAGATTAAACCATCTATAGAAGGCTCCCCCACTTGGCTCAAAGCCATAGAATAAATCATTCCATAACTCACAATACCCATACTCTATTACTTCCATAATACCGCAGTCAGTTCAATGAAAATTATTCTTTAGCTCATGCAACACCAACCATAAGATACATCAATCATCCGCTAAATTCACATTTATTCTCTTGATAGTCAAGTCAACTTTCCCAACCAGATGCAAGTTCAAATCTCAACACATACACTCCGCTGGTAGAAAAGAAACTCTCCACTCAACATTATAAGGAACACACCTATGTAGGTTACTCTGCAGGAGATAACCCACTTGCTTAACCTCAAATTGGCATCTTGCTATACTCTTTCGCAGCCACAATTACTACGCAATTTTTTAATCTTCCTGAGTCCAAACTCATTAACAAGACATGAGAATTTAATTTATTCCACAATTAGACAACGTTAAAGATCCTTCAATACATTCACAACTCGAGACTATACGTCAAATCAAGACAGAAATCAAGTACCCAGTAGCAAAATCTTTAGTCACAAGTAAACTTTATTCGTCATATTCAACCCATCTGAACATATCTCGCAGTCACATCATACTCATCTTATAGCCATTCAACCGCTCATCGAGCCACAAGCTCCACTCATAGGGACACTACCGGACATATGAGTCTAAATGTACAAGTTACAACAAAAGCTACCTAGCCTAAGGTGCAGTCTAAACATGGCCTCACGTCTTCCAGACTGGCCCATCACCAAAACACAGAATACACATTTCGAACCTCGTTCATGGAATCATAAGCCGGGGATGAACAACTAATACTAAGCGCTCATATGCGCACACCAATGTGTGGAAAGAATTCAAATAATTATGTATCAAGCTGAATAAATTTCGCACGATAAGGAATGAAAGATGGGAAATTATCCTAAATACCTTGTAGCCTCTCGAAGATAAGTATGGGCATCATCATACCGATCCGTAAGACTCTACTAGACACTTGCTCATGACTTGTAGAACCTATGAAACTAGAGCACTGATACTAACTTGTCACGACCCAAAATTTAACTAGTCTTGATGGCACCTAACCCAACCCTCTAGTTAATCCAGTTATCAACTATCCAATTCCAATGAAATTTAACAATACAATTATGTAAAAGAAAATATCTAAATCTTATACATTCCCTATGGACTGTAGTAAAAATCATGAGCTTCTAAGATTAGAATTTACAAAGCTAGTATAAAATAAATACATCATCTGTTCGAAATGTACATAAACAGATCTTTTTAATTTAAGGCTACCATGAACAAGAGACATCTACAACCGGAGCGCATGTACATCTACAAATCCAGCTCCTGTCAGTCTCCACATCATCATCATCCAACATGTGCACGCAAGGTGCAGAAGTGTAGTATGAGTACAATCGACCCCATGTACTCAATTAGTAACAAACCTAACCTTAGGTTTAAAGTAGTGACGAGCTGGAAAAGAGGTCGGGTCCAACACCAATAACCACCAACAGTGCATAACGATGTAAATCAAGTAATAAAATAAGTAACTCAGAGATAAAATGCTCAGCTTAATCATGATTTCTGGAAATAATTCTTCCTTTCATGTATATCAGTTAAAACCCAAATCGTTTACCGAAGTTGCCGAAAATATGAGTAAGTTTGAAAACAGTAATTTTCCCAAAAATCCTTTCAACAACAAATAAGATGTTTCATTTTCTCTCCATATATCTAGTGTAAAATGAATGACGTGATACCGTACAACATGAGGACGATACATCTCTATGCATGTATGTCATGTGTGCATGTCAATGCAATGTATATAAGAGATGGACTCATGTACTCACACTTTTAGAGTACTCAAACTCACTGTCTCACACTTTTAACTCATCATGCTCAATCACTCAGTATTGTATATGGACAATCCGGCCCAGGGAAGATCCATGCCGGAATATATACATCAATTGATCATCAGTCACTCAGCATTGAGTAGGGACAATCCAGCATGTGGGGACGATCCATCCCTAGGTATAAATGCTTCGGACAGGATCCATGCCCAGGAAAGATTCATCCCTCAATATAAATCAACCGCGCTCACTGGGGTGTGTGCAGACTCCGGAGGGTCTCCTTCAGCCTAGGCGCTATAAACCGCATGGAAAACTCACGTGCCATAGTATTAGTATCCTCACAATCAGGCCCTCGGCCTCACTCAGCCATCATTCTCTCCAGTCTCTCGGGCTCACAATGTTAGTAAACTAGCCTAAAAATGATGATATGACGTGTCAATATGTAGCAACAGAGACTTAGATATGATATGAAATGAATGAACATGGCTGAGTATGAAATTGCAATGTATGCAAATAACTCAAAAGCAATAACGACCTGTCAATGGGTCCCTAGCGAATAAGCATGTAGCCTAGATATGGTTTCTAACATGAATCACAACTAGATAACTCTAGTACGTAGAAATTTCTTGATTACAGATAAGTTCAGGTAACTACACAATACCACAGGAATAACGGAGTCATAGTTCACATGGTGCATGCCCACACGCCCGTCAACTAGCATGTGTGTCACCTCAACACCAAACACATAACACATATAGTTTCATACACTCACCTACAAGATTAGAAGAGTTACTTACCTTGAACAAGATGAATTCAATGTCGGGCAAACTAAACAATACTCTGTAAATTTCATTTTGCGAGTATCAACCTCAGAACGCCTTCATAAATCCTAAATTCCGCGCCAAATTATTCGAAACTACTCAAACAACATGCAAATTAATCAAAATACACTCCAATGCTTACAATTTAACAATTTATAAAAATTTCTAACTCCGTTCGAAAAATTGACAGTGGGGACCACGTATCGGAATCCGACGAAATTCAAAAAATCCGATAAACCATCCAATTATGAGTTCAACCATACTAATGTCACTCAAATACGACTCTAAATCGGTATTCAAAACACGCAAATACGTTTTATGAAATTATAAAAATTTCCTTCGATTTCTCTTGAAGGTTCTATAATTATACACCACAAATGAAGATTAATTCAGAAGTATAATCATAAGGGAGTGAAGAATACTTATCCCAAGTTGTGTGGAAAAATTCTTCTCCAAAGTCGCCCAACCCGAACTCCAAAATCCGAAAATGGATAAATATGTTGAACCCTCGAATATAAGGCATTCTGCCCACCGTTGCCGCATTTGCGGACACTAGGTCGCATCTCCAACCATCGCTTATGCGTAACAAGCTCGCATCTGCGAGACAGCCTTGGCCAAAAGTGATCGCTTTTGCAATGTCTAGGACCTCTTATGCGCCCGCGCGTCTGCGCAGGTTCCTTCGCATCTGTGTTTCCTTCTGCTTTTGCGATCAGTGTCATCGCTTCTGCGGTCGCGCTTCTGCACGCACAAATCCAAATTTGTGGCTCCTGCCCAGCAGTGCTCAGTCTGCTTCTGCGAACCGCACATGCGGTTCCTAATGCGTGGTTACAAAGACACCAGCAACAGAAATATTCCAACATTTCTTAAGACCGAATTCGACCCGTTAATCATCCGAAACTCACCCAAGGCCCCCGGAACCTCAACCAAATATACCAAAAAGACCTAAAACATTATACGAACTTAGTCAAGTCCTTAAATCACATCAAACAATGCTAAAACCATGAATCATACCCCAATTCAAGCTTAATAAAACTAAGAATTTCAACTTCTACATTCGATGTCAAAACCTATCAAATCAAGTACGATTGACCTCAAATTTTGCAAATAAGGAATAAATAACATAATGGACTTATTCCAATTTCCAGAATCGGATTTCGGCCCCGATATCAAAAAGTCAATACCCCGGTCAAACTTCCAAACTTAATTTTTTATTTTAGCCATTTCAAGCCTAATTTAACTACGGACATCCAAATAATTTTTCGGACACGCTTCTAAGTTCAAAATCGCTATACGGAGCTATTGGAATCATCAAAACTCTATTTCGGGGTCTTTTACACATGTGTCAACATCCGGTCAATCTTTTCAACTTAAGTTTTTATCTTGGAGACTAAGTGTCTCAATTCATTTCAAAACCTCGGCGGGCACGAACCAATTACCCCGGCAAGTCATACAACAACTGTAAAGCATAATTTGAGCAGTAAATGGGGAAATGGGGTTGTAATACTCAAAACGACCTTCCATGTTGTTACATTCTCCACCATTTAAACATACGTTCGTCCTCGAACATGCCAGGAGTTGTTTCCAAGCCATCAAATCACTATTCCATCTTACCACGCACGTACCCGGGGGTGATCCCACGCCACCCTATTCCATATAGGCATGACAATAGCACGTAATTGAAGATCAGTACTTTAACCTTAGCCAATAAACCTTGGAATTCAATTTACAACATACAGAATTTCTTTTGAAGACACGAATCTTACGTCTACACATTGTATGAGTCTGAATAAGCGGTATCAAGCCATAACCATAACCCCATATATAATCACATAGAATACTACACAACTCGCATGCTTTTAGCACCATTCCCGATCACAGTAACTACTCTAACTAACCCGTACTAGTATTAAACCCCATATCAAGCCAAACCTCAATCCAAAACCTTCGTACACTGCTGCTAACAAAAGAAACACACTAATATCATAACCCCTTATCAGATCAACAAGTCCTGGAGCTCTCTCACCCGAACCAGAACCATAATCACTTTCTAAGTCGACTTTCAATGTCATCCTCCCAAATATACCGTAATCAAACCTAATAGTACCCATTCTAGGTCCAATGACCATGTTTTATTAAACACAACTATCCCACGGACATGAAACACCAATATAACTCAAGCCACAACTGCGCAATCCGTGTACCCAAAAATGGAAAATGTCTCATAGAAAAGAACCATATTTCAAGTTCAACAAGCACCACCATAACTGCAATACTATAAGCTCATCATATATAGTAGAACTAAGACACAAGAATATAACAACGGTAACTAGCTCTTTTAGAGCTGACATTAACATCAACCGCATGTCATGGTCACCGGCCTCTAATCCAACATATCATACAGGAGCAATTAAACAAGTACACATATATATGATAATGAAATAAGATTCTCATGATCCTGGACTAGTATAAATAACACGCCATAGTGTAGGCATGTGCAAAGTCTACTATCACAACTCAAATCGGCAAGTTAAGCCATATATAGTAACTACCAAGTTTTTTCAGGGAGTTAGCCTCTTTATAACCTCAAGTATAGCCCAGATAGTTCTCCAAAAAGGTACAAATACGAGAAATGTTATAACTTTATGCTTAACAGTCAACTTTAGGCATATCATAGCCTAAGCATTCTTCCGAGTATGAATACTTGCCCCGATGCCCGCACATGGGCTCAAACCTCACTTATATGCACACTCATAGCGCGTAGCTATCACAAATAACTAACACAACTAGTGCATCCATTGAGTTTAAATAAAATACTCACCTCAAACAGGTCGCAACCTTGGAACAATATGCTTATGAGAACTCCAATCTCCAAATTCATAGGACACATGAATCTTCATAACTGATCCCAATTCTAGCATTCGAATGACTAACTCACCCCTCATACACGATCTTCCCACGAGGAATACTTCTATAATTCTTCCGTACCACATCGAAAAGAATTTGAATACCAGCAGTCTATAAACCAGGTAAGTACCGCAATACTAATGAAACATCCGTAAGACAAAACATAATATGCCTTCTGAAATATGCACCCTTCATATGTAATACCGAGTAGTAATAGTATTCATCTAGTCATTTGGAACCGCCCATGTTATCTAAGAATTCATGACCATCCCTTCAAAACTGAACTGTATACTTGCACATGCAAATCTAAGTCTCACTCCACGCGCCGCCTCTATTAGGCCATTACATGAAAATACAAGAATCTCATTAACAATCTGAGTCACAAGCAAATTACTTACCCAGTCAGTTAGAATCCGTCCTCTTGCTTCCTTCCAGGAGGAAATCATAATACACAACACGTTCCACACACCGGTAGAAAATATTCGGTTCAAACCATGGTAGAAACCCTCAAGAACACTTTGATATACATTTGCACATAACCAAGCTATCAGAACTGAATTCCACTAACTCGACCAAGCCACGCAGGACACCAAAACCAAGAATATTGCCACCAACTTTTGTAGAGCTTCACCACATCTTAATCACCCAAAAGAACCGAGCACACCATTACCATACTGGTCCAGCCTACTACCCCATTGTCCTATTTTCTCCGAGTTTCTTCTGAATTACCCTCAAGTTAACACTTCTCCTTGTCAGAACACTACGACCCTTACCCAAAGCTCACTATACATAATTATTGCAAGTCCCGACACCATCCAAAGTAAATAACCAATCCTAGCGATATACGAATACGAAAAATTTTCTATTGCCACTTATACATTTTTGAATCCATTAGTACCTTCTCGAGATTCACCCACTTTGTTCAAATCTAAATTGCTCCACCCCAAACAGGCCGAAAGACACATGACCCATTAGTATTACAACACCCAAAGAAGTAAACTTACCTTAGCACCAATAATCAAATTCAAACTCCGTGCACACTACATCTTTCAAATAACAACTTAATCATTCAATGTTTTTCATATTTTCATAAAGTGTAATGCTACCCGTATAAAGGAATTTCCTGACTCGAGTCATCCTCTATCTCAACCTCTGCAATCATAATTGATCCACAAGTATGTTCCAAACCAGAACTAAAATTTAATATATAGCCATGAGATTAAACCGTCCGTAGCATTATATGATACCTCAATCATCCACTAAATCACATTTATTCTCTTGACACTCAAGTCAACTTTGCCAACCGGATTCAAGTTCAAATCTCAATACATACACTTCGCTGGTAGAAAAGAAACTCTCCACCCAACATTATAAGGAACACACCTACGTAGGTTACTCTGCATGAGATAATCCACTTACTTAGCCTCAAATTGGCATCTTGCTATAACCTTTTGCAACCACAATTACTGCGCATTCGCTTAATCTTCCTGAGTCCAAGCTCATTAACAAGACATAAGAATTTAATTTATTCCACAATTAGACAATGTTTAAGATCTTTCAATATACTCATAACTCAAGACTATACGTCAAATCAAGACAGAAATCAAGTACCCATTAGAAAAATCTTGAGTCACAAGTAAACTTTATTCATCACATTTAACCCATCTGAACACATCTCGCAGTCACATCAGACTCATCATATAGCCATTCAACCGCTCATCGAGCCACAAGCTCCACTCATAGGGACACTATCGTACATATGAGTCTAAATGTACAAGTTACAACCGAAGCTACTGAGCCTGAGCTGTGGTCTAAACCTGGCCTCAAGTCCTCCAGACTAGCCCATCACCAAAACACAAAATACACATTTTGAACCTCGTTCATGGAATCACAAGCCGGTGATGCACGACTAATACCGAGTGCTCACATGTGCACACGAATGCGTGGAAGGAATTCAAAGAATTATGTTTCAAGCTGAATCAATTTCGCACGATAAGGAAAGAAAGATAGGAAATTATCATAAATTCCCTGTAGCATCTCGAAGATAAGTATGGATGTCATCATACCGATCCGCAAGACTCTACTAGACACTTGCTCATGATTTGTAGAACCTATGAACCTAGAGCTCTGATACAAACTTGTCGCGACCCAAAATCTAACTAGTCGTGATGGAACCTAACCCAACCCGCTACGTAAGCCAGTTATCAACTATACAATTCCAATGAAATTTAACAAGATAATTAAGTAAAAGAAAATATCTGAAACTTATACAATTCCCAAGGAGTGATAGTATAAATCATGAACTTCTAAGATTAGAATTTACAAAGCTAGTATGAAATAAATACATCATATGTTCGAAATGTACATAAACAAATCTTTATAATCTAAGGCTTCCATTAACAAGAGGCAGCTATAATCGAAACGCAGTCACATCTTCAAATCCATCTCCCGTCAATCTCCGCAATATCAACATCCAACATTTGCACGCAAGGTACAGAAGTGTAGTATGAGTATAATCGACCTCATGTACTCAATAAGTAACAAACCTAACCTTAGGTTGAAAGTAGTGACGAGCTGGGACAAGGGTCAGAGTCAAATTCCAGTAACCAGCAACAGTTCATAACAATATGCATGTATGTCATGCGTGCATATCAATGCAATGTATATAAGAGATGAACTCATGTACTCACACTTTCAGAGTACTCAATCTCACTGTCTCACACTTTTAACTCATCATGCTCAATCACTAAGTATTGTATATGGATAATCCAGCCCTGGGAAGATCCATCCCGAAATATATACATCAACTGACCATCAGTCACTCAGCACTGAGTGGGGACAATCCATCCCGTGGGGACGATCCATCCCTAGGTATAAATGCTTCGGATAGGATCCATGCCCAGAAAAGATCCATCCCTCAATATAAATCAACCGCGCTCACTAAGGGGGTGTGCAGACTCTGGAGGGTCTCCTTCAGCCTAGGCGCTATAAACAGCACGAAAAACTCACGTGCTATAGTATCAATATCTTCACAATCAGGCCCTCAGCTTCACTCAGCCATCAATCTCTCCAGTCTCTCGGGCTCACAATGTCAGTAAACTAGCCCAAAAATGATGATATGATGTGTCAATATGTAGCAACAGAGACTGAGATATGATATAAAATGAATGAACATGACTGAGTATGAAACTTCAATGTAAGCAAATAACTCAAAAGCAGTAACGACCTCAATGGGTCCCCACCGAATAAGCATGTAGCCAAGACATGGTTTGTAACATGAATCACAACTCGATAACTCTAGTACGTAGAAATTTCATGATTACAGATAAGTTCATGTAACTATACAATACCACAGGAATAACGGAGTCACAGTTCACATGGGGCACGCCCACACACACGTCAACTAGCATGTGCATCAACTCAATACCAAACACATAGCACGTATAGTTTCATACACTCAGCTCCAAGATAGAAGAGTTACTTGCCTTGAACAAGACGAATCCAATATCGGGCAAACTAAACAACACTCTAGAAATTTCATTTCGCAAATATCAACCTCTGAACTCCTTTATATCTCCTAAATTCCATGCCAAATGATACAAAAGTAGTCAAACAACGTGCAAAATTAATCAAAATAGACTCCAATGCTTGCAATTTAACAAATTATATAAATTTCTAACTCCGTTCGAAAAATCGACAGTGGGGACCACGTATCGGAATCCGACTAAACTCAAAAAATCAAATAACTCATCCAATTATGAGTTCAACCATATTAATTTCACTCAAATCCGACTCTGAATCGGTATTCAAAACTCACAAATATGTTTTATCAAATTATAGAAATTAACTTCGATTTCTCTTGATGATTCGATAATCATACACCAAAAATGAAGATTAATTCACGAAATATAATCACAAGGGATTCAAGAACACTTACCCCAAGTTGTGTGAAAAATATCCTCTCCAAAGTCACCCAACCCGAGCTCCAAAATCCGAAAATGGATAAAAATCTTGAACCCTCGAATATAAGGCATTCTGCCCAGCGTTTCTGCATTTGCGGACACTAGGTCGCATCTACGACCATCATTTCTGCGTAACAAGCTCGCATCTGTGAGACAACCTTGGCTAGCTGTTTTCTCTTCTGCGATGTCTAGGACCGCTTCTGCGGTAGTGCTTCTGCACAGGTTCCTTCGCATGTGCAAATCCTTCCGCTTCTGCGATCAGTGTCACCGCTTCTGTGGTCGCGCTTATGCGTGCACAAATCTGCACATGCGGATCCTGCACAGCAGTGACCAGTCTACTTCTATGAAGGGCTTCTCGCTTCTTCGGGCCACACCTGCGGTTCATCATATGCAGGTGCGAAGACACGGGCAACAGAAAAATTCAAGTATTTCTTAAGTTCGAATTCGACCCGTTAATCATTCGAAACTCACCCAAGGCCGCCGAAACCTCAACAAAATATACCAACAAGTCCTAAACCATTATACAAACTTAGTCGAGGCCTCAAATCACAACAAAAAAATGCTATAACCATGAATCATACCCCAAATTCAAGCTTAATGAAACTAAGAATTTTAACTTCTACATTCGATGCTGAAACCTATCAAATCAAGTCCGATTGACCTCAAATTTTGCACACAACTCATGAATGACATAACAGACCTATTCCAATTTCCAGAATCTGGTTCCGGCCCACATATCAAAAAGTCAAAAACCGATCAAACTTCCAAACTTAAATTTTGATTTAGCTATTTCACGCCTAATTTAACTACAGACTTCCAAATAATTTTCCGGACATGCTCCTAAATCCAAAATCAACATACGGAGCTATTGGAATCATCAAAACTCTCTTTGGGTCGTTTACACATAAGTCAATAACCGGTCAATCTTTTCAACTTATGTTTTCATCTTGGAGACTAAGTGTCTCAATTCATTTCAAAACCTCAGCGGGCCCGAACCAATTATCCCGGTAAGTCATACAACAACTGTAAAGCATAATTTGAGCAGTAAATAGGGGAACGAGGTTGTAATACTCAAAACGATCGGCCAGGTCATTATAGTAAAGCACGAAGGGTGATGTCGTGCTATTTGCGAGTGTAAAGCACGAAGAGTGATGTCGTGCCTTTTTAGTTATTTTATCATGTGAGGAAAATATACAACATGAAGGGTGAGGCCGTGCCATTCTTAAAATGCACCAAGGGTGATGCCGTGCCATTTTTAAAATGCACGAAGGATAATGTCGTGCCATTTCATTTATATTATCATGTGAGGATGAGAGTAAAAGCACGAAGGGTGATGCCATGCCATTATATGTTCATGGCAGGAAGGGTGTTCTCGTGTCGGCGAGGACAAGAGACATACATTATATTGTGATATCGTTTTCATTGTGTATACATTCATGCCTTTATCTTGACCTGTTATTGTGCAACTATGTTTTCTAAGTGACTTGTAGTCGTTGTTGCTTCCTGTGTGCCTCCCACTTTATTTCATTTATTGTTGTTGGCATTTCTTTTACCTAGTTGGTAGTGTTATATGTATGCCCGGTGGGAAAGAGATAAATACACGAAGAGTATTATCGTGCCAATTGATTTGATATATATATATATATATATGTATCGGGTGAGAATGAGACAAGTGCACAAAGGTATTACCATTCCGTTCGATGTGATATGTTGAATATATTTCTCACACCAGGAAAGTTAAATGAGGTGTCACATGGTGACTTTTACTTGAAAGAATTATATTCGAAAGGTATTTACTAGAAAGAATTATATTCAAAAGGTATTTAATCGAAAGAATTATAATCGAACGATATTTACTTGAAAGAATTATATTTGAAAGAAATTTAATTGAAAGAATTATATTCGTAAGATATTTATTTGTATAAAGTATATTCGGGATATATTTAATTATACGGATTATATTCTAAAGATTTTTATTTGAAAAACTTATAGATAAAAGATGTATATTTTGAAGGACTTAATTAATTGGTTGTACTTGTGTTTATTATTCGTTTGGGCAATATTTATGGTGTTCCTGTTGCCTTGCTGTTTATGTCACAAGTTGATTATTGTTGCCATCACTGCTATTTATTTTCTATTATTTTTGTATGCTATATTGCACAATTTGACTAGTGAGTGTCTTGATTGTACCTGATCACTACTCAACCGAGGTTAGTCTTGATACTTACTGGGTACCGACTGTGGTGTACTAATACTACACTTTTACAAATTTTTGTGTAGAGCCAGGTATTAGAGATATCGTACTCGAGTAGAATTAGTGTGTTGATCGCAAGGACTCAAGGTAGAGCTGTTTGGTCGTCGCAGTCCCTTGGAGTCTTTCCATTATATTGTACTGTCAACTCTTATTCCAACAATATTATATATTCGATCTTTAAGATCATTCAATGTATTTAGTTAGAGTTCGTGACTCAGTATTACCAGTCTTATTTCACGCCCCAAAAGCTAAGGTAGGACGTGATTGGCACCCGACCTATACAACCTGTCAAGTGAACCCTTAACTAATTTGTACTAAGAATCATGGTAACTAAAGTAACCCAAAATGAGGCCATGAAATAATTATAAACAAAAATAAAACTGAATTCAAACTAAGAGCTTAGTCATAAATCTTAATAAAATACCCAACTGAGAGTAAAAAAAAAAACTGTATAAGACCCAATAGACTATGTCACGAGCCTCTACGAGTACTGAGCATATATGCCTTTGGGGCATACTCTGCACTCTAAGAAAATATAAATAAATATTAAGTCCGAGTTTCCACAGAGAAGAGAAGCGGGAAGGTGTTTGGGCTAAAAGCTAGTCCTATCCTATAGTGCATGTAACGTGGCCAGTAGTATCCGCATCCAAGAAAAGAAAAGAAGCAGGCCATCACGGGCTAAGTATCATAATATGATACTCAGAAAGTCTCACGGGCTACCTCCTAAGAAGGTGGAACGAGACCTTCTAGGATAAACATAACAAGAAAGAAATACGTCCACTGAAAGAATGTAAGCAGTATAAGAGCTGAAAACTGACAACAAACAAAAGTCTAAAATAGTAGGATGATCCTGCAAGTACATAGCTAGAAGTGGAACCGTAAGGTAATAGCTAGCTTGTAAAAGAAACTAAGTTACACATAGTGTCCCTACGTACGTGAGATCTAGCAACATTCATGGGTGAGTGTCAGCCTATCTCCCCAGCAAACAATAGCCCTACGAGCGTGGAGTATCTAACCCCGGCCTTATGGCACTCACGCAAGGAGAGTTCGGGTAGCTCTCCCTTCAATGTGATCACATTAATGCATAAATAAATACTGGAACTGAATACATCACTAAATGTGAATATCACCATCAAAGGCACATAAATACGCATAAACATGTAACTGTATCACATATAAAGTCGTAGTGAATAAGAATGACGTGAACTGAATACTGGAGCACAAGGAGACATGGCTTAGATTTATCAAACACATGGAGCATGTGGGATCTATTAAAATTCCCTACTAGGAGAATAAGCCTCAACTCACCTCAAGATGACAAGCTTAACTTCCACTTCACACCTCCTTCAAGCAATCCCGGACACTAATTTCACAATCTACATGATAAAGTAGTTCAAATTACATCAATAAATGCGTAAAGCTTGCAACTTTATTCCCATTAATTTAGGGACACTGGTTCAAATCCTCTAATCTGTGAGTTTTTCCTCTATTACGTGGGAACAAAACTTACTCACTTCATTATTTTACAATACAATGGTTACAATCCTCCTTAATAACATTATCAACAACACAGTACAATACCCAATCAAAGGTTTCATCTTTTTCACAAATTTAAATCTTCATTATCAATTTTTCCCTGTGCTACTCAACCCTAACTCCTGTTTCCAATTACAATAACCCATCTAAATAATAGAGTAGACAACTAAATAAGAAAGAAGTGAAGAAAACCAGAAGGATGAAGGAATTTTCTTACTTTCGTTTGTTAGTGGAAAGAACACAAGCAACCAAAAGGAAAAACTTTGCTGCCTAAAAGCTTCGGCCAAAACGAGCACTCTAAATCCCGTACCAATTCTTAATGTTTCATTCTAATGCCTTTTCTTTAAGATTCCAATCCATATATATCACGTGACCATACTTAGTCCACGTGACTAGTCCAATTCTATTTTTGTTAAATTTCTATTCTCTTGTCTTTTTATTTTTAATATAAATATATCATATCACCCACTTCTAATCACTATGTGCTATAGGCATATCTCCAACCACTTTATTTACACTGTGTAGGTCCTTATACCGGTAGGCATCTTATTCATGTCATTAATATTGTCATTATCAACATTTAAAGTCTAACAATGTACGGGGTTTTACATTCTCCCTTGCTTAGGAATATTCGTCCTCGAATGTTGTATCATGGTTGTCCTTGAATCTAAAAGAATTCCTACTCCTTTGTGTCACTCTCACTTATTCCTTAGCACCCCAAATTGACTAACACCTAAAAAAATTTATTTAAAAAAATATATATATATCGACAGAGTTTCTTCTGTAACTGGAGCTTTCCAAAAAAATTCAACCTGTCCAAACAACCCAACAATAACATTTCGTACCTCCAGCGAACTAATACAACAACATACATTATCAAGGCACACCGATATACCTACTAAAACCACTTTGCGTCACTATAAAAATAATTATACTATAACTCCCAATCTAAATTTTTAAAGTATAAAATAAATTATGTACCTGAAATCTCGAACAAATAAGGATATGTTTCCTCATGGATTCCTCTCGCTCCCACGTAGCTTCCTGAGTTGAATGGTTGCTCCACATTACTTTTACTGAAGCAACATCTTTGGTTTGAAGTCTACGAATCTGCCTATCTATTATAGCTACAGGGACCTCCTCATATGACAGAGTATCATCAAACTCTATCTCCTGCCTATAAAATACATGACTCGGATCATGAAAGTACTATTTCAGCATGGACACATGAAATAATGGATGCACCAAAGATAACTCTGGAGGCAAAGATAGACGATATGCTACAAGCCCAATCCTTTCAAGAATTGGATAAGGCCCTATATATCTTGGGATAAGCTTTCCTTTTCTACCGAACCTCGTAACGACTTTTATTGGAGACATCTTTAAAAATACATAATCACCTTCTCTCAACTCAAGATCGCGTAGTCTAATATCTGTGTATGACTTTGGTCGGCTTTGAGCTGTTTTAATTCGTTCTTGAATCAGTTTCACCTTTTTCAAGGCATCTTGTACTATATTTCTCCCAATAAGATTCGTTTCACCTATATCAAACCCCCTATAGGCGAACGACACCTCCTCCCGTATAGGGCCTCGAATGGGGCCATCTAGAAACTTGCCTGATAAGTATTATTATATGCGAACTCCATCGAAGTCAGATGATCATCCCAATTTCCTTTAAAATCTAGGACACATGCTCGTAACATATCTTCCAGGGTCTGGATTGTCCTCTCGGCTTGCCCGTCTGTTTGGGGGTGAAAAACCGTACTTAGATTAAATCGGGTACAAAGACCTTCCTAAAAAATCTGCCAGAATTGAGCAGTAAATTGAGCACCTCTATCAGAAATAATGGACACGAAAGAACCATGCAACCAAACAATCTCCTTTATGTATAGTGATGCATACTGGGGTGCCGTGTAGGTTGTTTTGACTAACAAAAAGTTAACTTAGTGAGTTGGTCTACTATGACCCAAATGGAGTCATGTTTCTTAAAAGTTCGCGGCAAGCCAACCACAAAATTCATATTTATTCATTTCCATTTCCATTTTAGTATTTAAATGACTTGAGCTAAGATGCCTGATCTATGGTGTTTAGCTTTTACTTGCTGACAGTTAAGGCACCGTGATACGTAATATGCAATATCTCGCTTCATATTATTCTACCAATAAATATCCTTCAAATCATGGTACATTTTAGTAGGACCAGGATGTATTAAATATCTGGAGTTATGAGCTTCAACCATAATTTCCCTTATAGGATCATCTACATTAGGCACGCATAGGCGGCCATCAAGTCTCATCATACCATTCTCATCAAGTGCAAAATTCGTAATCTTGCCACTGAGGACACCTTCCTTGAGCTTAAGCAAGCTAGCGTCACCGAATTGTTTGGCTTTAACTTTCTCTACTAAAGTAGATTTAGCACCCATACTTGGTATCAACCTTCCTCCATACTTCTTATCGAGATGAACCCCTTGGCTAGCTATTTGTTAGGCTTCCTTAACTATTGGACATTCGACCACAGACAACCTGGTCAAATACCCCATGGATCTTCTACTCAGAGCATCACCAACCACATTCGCTTTGCCAGGATAGTAAAGGATATTACAATCATAATATTTAAGCAATTGCAACCACTTGCGTTGTCTCAAATTTAACTCTTTCTACTTGAATATATACTGCAAACTTTTATGATCTGTATAAATGTCACATTACTCTCCATAAAGGTAGTGACGCCATTTTTTGAGCAAAAATAATTGTTGCTAGCTCAAGATCGTGGATAGGATAGTTTCTCTCATGATTCTTTAACTGCCTAGAAGCATAAGCAATTACCTTTTCATTCTGCATAAGAACACAACCTAACCCTACTCTAGAAGCATCACAATAGATCACTAATTTACCTATAGGGGTCGGTAGAGCCAGGATTGGGACTATAGTCAACCTGTTCTTGAGTTCTTGAAAAGTTTTCTCACAAGATTCAGACCATTGAAACTTCACATTTTTCTGAGTTAACTTTGTCAATGGGGAAGCTACAAAAGAGAACCCTTCTACTAAACGGCGGTAGTAACTTGCCAATCCCAGAAAACTGCAAATCTTTGTTGGGGTCACCGGAATAGGGCAACTCTTAACTGCTTATATTTTCTACGGGTCTACTCTAATGCCTTCTCTCGAGACCACGTGCCCCAAAATTTTAACTGTATCATGCCAAAATTCACATTTGGAGAATTTGTCATAAAGGTGGTGCTCCTTTAGTATTTGAAGAACTGTTCTCAAATAATACTCATGATCTTTCCGGCTATGGGAATATACCAGTATATCATGAATATATAATATGACAAATGTATCTAAGAAAGGCTTAAAGACTCTATTCTTTAAGTCCATAAAGGTTGTTGGTGTATTGGTCAACCCAAAGGACATCACTAAAACTTCATAGTGACCATACCGAGTCATGAAAGTTGTTTTCGGGATGTCTCCTTATCTGATCCTTAACTGATGGTATCCCGATCTTAGGTCTATTTTAGAGAAATACCTATCACTATGTAACTGACCAAATAGGTCATTTATCCTAGGAAGTGGATATTTATTTTTGACAGTAACTTTATTCAGCTAGCGGTAATGTATGCACATCCGTAGGGAACCGTCCTTTTTCTTCACGAAAAATACGGGTGCACCCCAAGGGAAAATACTAGGTCGAATAAAACCCTTATCTAAAAGGTCTTGTAATTGCTTATTGAGTACATTTAGCTCAGCTAGAGCCATTCTGTAAGGAGGAATCGAGATTGCCCGAGTTCCTGGTAATGTGTTTATGCCAAACTCAATCTCCCTGGCTGGTGGTATCCCTGGGAGATCATCCGGAAACACTTCTGAAAAATATTTCAAAATATGTATTGATTCAAGCATTGGGGAGTCGGATTTCATATCCCGCACATGTGCTATATACGCCAAACACCCATTACTCACTAGCTTTCTATCCTTAAGGTAAGAAATAAACTTACCCACAAGCGTACCCACTTCACCTCTAATTATAACTGGATCTTCCCCAATAAATGAGAATTTAACTGACTTCGCGTGGCAATCAACTGTAGCATGACAAGAAGATTATCAGTCCATTCTAGCTATGATGTCAATGTCAACCATATCTAACAAGTTTAAATCAGCTAATGTTTCTCTGCCATGAACAATCATTATGCAGTTTCTAAATATATACTCAACTTTAACAAATTCCCCTTTAGGTGTGGAAACCTCAAACGGGAGCCCTAATAGTTATGGTGCTTTTCCAAACTTGACACAAAAATAAGGAGACACATAGGAGAAAGTTGAACCAGTATCAACTAATACATAAGCAAGGCGACCACAAACTGAGAGAATACCTATAATAACTTTGTTAGACGCCTCCGCATTCTGCCTATCTAGAAATTTATAGAATTTGGTTGGTCTTCCTCCTCCCTGGGCTCTACCTCTATTGGCACCACGCCCAGTCTGAGCATTAGGTGCCCAAACTGGAGGAGGTACTACTAATAAATTACCTGTGGATGCTGCCTGAGTTGTTGAAGCCTTCCCTAGAGCATGCCTGAGTCGTGGACAATCTTTCATAAGGTGACGTGGGTCATAGCAGTGATAACATCCTCTCTGACCCAAAAGGCATTACCCAAGATGTTTTTATTGCACGCGGAACAAATAGGATAGGAGAACCGAGTCTGACTTTGATTTGTTGAACTGTGTCCCAGATAGGCCTCACCCTTACTCTGCTAGCCTTGTTTGAATGGAGCTGGATAAGGAGACGAGTGATCTACTGACTGAATCTGAACTAAATGATTCATGTTCTTTCCCCCAACTAGAAGTCCACTATAACTACCTGTGGTTTTAACCTTCTTGCCATTTTCTCTAGCTTTCCTCACAATTTTATCAAAAGCCTCCTTACGCGTATCGATATTGACAACCTGAAGATAAGTATTTTCATCCTGATGTGAAGTCATATCTTTTGCCATATATAGATTGAATCCTTTAATGAACCTTCTCACTTTTTTTCTCTCTGTCGGTATCAAATTAGGTGCATACTCAACCAAATTTGTAAATTCCATCTCACATTCGTTCACTGACATGGTACATCCGACTGCTAGGAAACAACTTGGACTTAGAAGCTTCTTTGAACTGTGGCCAAGTAAGTGGCAGTAATGTAGAATCTTTGGCCGTCTTGTAACCTCTCCACCATTTCCCTGCTACACCCTTCAACCGAAACCCAATTAATTCTGTGGCCTGTGTTTCGAGGCAACCCAAAGAAATAAACATTTCCTCTATCTCTTCCAAAAATAACATTGGCTCATTCGGCTTGTCTGTACCAGTATGAATAGGAGGTTTTAATCTCAGAAAGGCATGTGGATCAATGTTTCATGTTGGTAACTGCACTAGCTAGGAAATATTTGCAGGGATAGCTGGTACTGGTACACCATGTGGGTCCTAAAAATCATCTTCTATTTCCTCTTTATCTGAATCATGAGGAACCTGATGAGGAGCATGAACAAGCGCATGACCACCAGCCGGAGGGGCTAGAGTTTCCAGAAAATCCAAAATTCTATTAATTCGATCATCCTGCTGTTGTGGTTGATTCTCCCTTAGTAGTTTAGGAGGGTGTGTGACTTCCACATGATCATTATCATCCTGCTGAGGTAGAGCATGCGCCTGTCCAACAGCCCTACCATGAGCCTGATTACCTCTACCATTTCCACCTCTACCCCTGTCATTCTGACTTCGACCTCTGCCTTTGCCTCTGCCATGTGCTCTAACTACAGCCGGTTCCACTGGTGTCGTCTGCACCTCTGGTGCTGCTTCTTGATGATTAGCAGCTGGTATCCCCATATCGATAGCAGCAGAGGATGAAGTGGATCTTGTTCTAACCATATTGTTGTGAAACGAAAGATAAAGGATTGTCAGAATTCTGAAACATTTAGCTCTAACGCACGATGTAAGAATCAAAGAAAAGAATTTTTCTTAACATGCCCTGCAGCCTCCCAAATATAAGTATGGTAAATATCATACTCATAAGTGGGACTCTACTAGACACGGCTCATGACTTTCAAGGACTACCAAGGACTACCAAAATCTGAGGTTCTGATACCAACTTTTCACGCCTCTAAAAGCTAAGGTTGAATGTGATTGGCACCCGACCTAAACAACATGTCGAGTGAACCCTGAACTAATTTGTACTAAGAATCATGATAACTGAAGTAACTCTAAATGATGCCATGACATAATTATTAAAAAAAATAAAACTAAATTCAAACTAAGAGCTAAGTCATAAATCTTAATAAAATACCCAACTGAGATTAAAAACAAACTATATAAGACCCACTAGACTAAGTCACGAGCCTCTACGAGTACTGATATATATGTCTTTGGGTCATACCCCGCACTTTAAGAAAATATAAATAAATACTAAGTTCGAGTTTCCACCGATAAGAGAAGCGGGAAGGTGTTTGGGTTGAAAGCTAGTCCTATCCTGTAGTGCATGCAATGTGACCAGTAGTATCTGCATCCAAGAAAAGAAAAGAAGCAGGCCCTCGCGGGCTAAGTATCATAATGGGATACCTAAAAAGTCTCACGGGCTACCTCGTAAGAAGGCGGAGCGAGACCTTCTGGGGTAAACATAACAAGAAAGAAGTACGTCCATAGAAAGCATGTAAACAATATAAGAGCTTAACACTAACAACAAACAAAAGTCTAAAATAGTAGGATAATCCTGCAAGTACATAGCTAGAGCCTAGAAGTGGAACCGTAAGGTAATAGCTAGATTGTAAAAGAAACTAAGTTACACATAGTGTCCCTACGTACGTGAGATCTAGCAACACTCACGGGGGAGTGTCAGCCTATCTCCCCAGCAAACAATAGCCCTACGAGCGTGGGGTATCTAGCCCCGGCCTTATGGCACTCACGCAAGGAGAGTTCGGAAAGATCTCCCTTCAATGTGATCACATTAATGCATAAATAAATACTGGAACTGAATACATCACTAAATGTGAATATAACCATCAAAGGCACATAAATACGCATAAATATGTAACTCTATCACATATAAAGTCATAGTGAATAAGAATGACGTGAACTGAATACTGGAGCACATGGAGACATGGCTTAGATTTATCAAACACATGGAGCACGTGGGTTCTATTAAAATTCCCTACTAGGAGAATAAGCCTCAACTCACCTCAAGATGACAAGCTTAACTTCCACTTCACACCTCCTTCAAGCAATCCCGGACGCTAATTTCACAATCTACATGATAAACCAGTTCAACTTACATCAATAAATGCCTAGAGCTTGCAACTTTGTTCCCATTAATTTAGGGACATTGGTTCAATCCTCTAATTTGTGAATTTTTCCTCAATTACGTGGGAACAAAATAAGGTTTAATCTTTTTCACAAATTTAAATCTTCATTATCAATTTCTCTCTCTGCTACTCAACCCTAACTCCTATTTCCAATTACAATAACCCACCTAAAAATAGAGTAGACAATTAAATAAGTGTTATAAGAGAAATCAAATTATGTTGGATGTCTACTCTTCCTCCATGATCTTCTCAAATGCTTAATGAAATATTCAATGACATATTTCTATGCTTAATGACATATTTAATGACATATTTTTATTCACTTTTTATGCCTATATAAAGGCCTTGTAATAGATAGGAAAAATACACAATTGAAGAAGAAATAAGAATCTCTCTTCCTCTCTTTCTCTCTATATCTCTTAGCTTGTTTTTCCTTGTTCGATATTGTTATTTTGAGTTATATTTATAACATGTTATCAGCACGATTGTCACCTTCATTTTCACAATCACATCCTAGTTGTGTTCGATACTCCTTCAGAATATGAAAATTTCCCGCTCTTCAGTTGGACTCAAGATTAATAAAGATGATATATGTCTTCTGGATAGTGCTACAACACACACTATTTTAAGAAATAAGATATATTTCTCTTATTTGGTAATGAAAGAAGCCAATATTAATACAATATCCGGTAGTACAAAATTAATTGAAGGTTCTGGGAGAACCAATTTATTACTACCAGGAGGAACAAATTTGGCTATTAATGAAGGACTATATTGTAGTAAATCTCAAAGAAACTTATTAAGTTTCAAAGATATTCGCCAAAATGGCTACCATATTGAGACTACAAATGATGAAAAGATTGAATATCTTTATATTACTACAATAATGTCTGGTAAGAAATATGTGCTTGAAATGTTACCTGCTCTTTCCTCCGGCTTATACTACACAAGTATTAGCAAGTTTGAAACGCATTCCATAGTAAATAAAAAGTTTACTACTCAAGATAATTTTATTATTTGGCATGACCGGTTGGGTCATCCTGGTTCTACTATGATGCGTAAAATAATTGAGAATTCACATGGACATTCAATGAAGAACCATAAGATTCTTCAATTTAAAGAATTCTCTTGTACTGCATGTTCTCAAGGCAAACTAATTATTAGACCATCAGCTATTAAAGTTAGGATGGAATCCCCTACATTTTTGGAACGTATACAAGGTGAAATATGTGGGCCCATTCACCCTCCATGTGGACCATCCAGATATTATATGGTTTTGGTAGATGCATATACAAGATGGTCACATGTGTGCTTACTATCAACTCGCAATATGGCACTTGCGAGATTGTTGGCTCAAATAATAAAGCTAAGAGCACAATTTCTAGATTATGCAATTAAGACAATTCGTCTTGATAATGCTGGTGAATTTACATCCCAAGCCTTTAATGATTATTGTATATCAACTGGGATAACAATTGAGCATCCGGTTGCTCATGTTCATACACAAAATGGTCTTGCGGAATCATTGATCAAACGCCTCCAATTAATTGCTAGACCAATGCTTATGAGAACAAAACTACCCATTTCAATATGGGGTCATGCTATTTTACATGCAGCAGCACTTGTGCAGATAAGGCCCATAAGTTATCATAAAGTCTCCCCATTGCCATTGACTTTTGGTGAGGAGCCAAATATTTCTCATCTTAGAACCTTTAGTTGTGCGATATATGTTCCAATTGCTCCACCACAACGCACAAAGATGGGTCTCCAAAGAAGGTTGGGAGTATATGTTGGGTATGAATCTCCTTCTATTATAAAATATCTGGAGCCTATGACTGGAGATTTATTTACAGCAAGATTTTTTGATTGTCATTTTGATGAATCGGTATACCCAATATTAGGGGGAGAAAATAAGCAGCTGAGAAAGGAGATAGATTGGAATGTATTATCACTATCTCATTTAGATCCTCGAACAAATCAATGTGAATAAGAGGTTCAAAAGACAATTCATTTGCAAAATATTGTAAATCAACTGCCAGATGCATTCACTGACCTACCAAGGGTGACTAAGTCACATATTCCCTCTGCTAATGCTCCAATTCGAGTGGATATCCCGGTAGGATAATTAATTAAAGCAAATAATTTTAAACCACGCTTGAAATGTGGTAGACCTATCGGTTCTAAGGATAAAAATCGTCAAAAAAGAAAAAGAGCAAATGATCAAAGTGATCATAATACGGAGATAGTGACTCAAGAAGAGCACAAAGACATAACAAATGATAAAATCACAAGGGAGGTTCAGGTACCTGAAAATGATAAGAATGGAGAGATCTCATTAAATTATGTTTTAACGGGAAAAAGATGGAACCCAAATAATATTGTTATCGATAACATTTTTGCTTATAATATTGCTATTGAAATAATGCAACAAGATGAGGATCTTGAACCAAAATCTGTTGATGAATATAGACAGAGAAATGATTGGCCAAAATGGGAAGATGCTATCCAGGCAGAATTAACTTCACTTGCGAAACGTGAAGTTTTCGGGTCTGTAGTCCAAACACCAAATGGTGTTAAGCCTGTTGGCTATAAATGGGTTTTTGTACATAAAAGGAATGAGAAAAATGAGGTGCAAAGATATAAGGCACGCCTTGTTGCACACGGATTTTCACAAAGGCCCGGTATCGATTATGAAGAGACGTATTCTCCTGTTATGGATGCTATAACGTTCCGTTATCTCATTAGTTTTGCTATCCATGAAAAGCTTGACATGCATTTAATGGATGTTGTTACAGCCTACCTTTACGGCTCACTTGATAATGAGATATACATGAAAATTTCCTAGAGATTTAAAATGCCTGACGCACATAATTCAAAATTTCGGGATATATTTTCAATCAAATTGTAAAGATCTTTGTATGGTCTAAAGCAATCATGTAGAATATGGTATAACCGCCTTAATGAGTATTTATTAAAGGAAGGTTATATAAATGATACCATTTGTCCATGTGTTTTTATAAAGAACACAACATCAGAGTTTGTTGTACTTGCTGTATATGTTGATGACATAAACCTTATTGGAACTCCTATAGAACTCCAAAAGGTAATTGATTATTTAAAGAAGGAATTTGAGATGAAAGATCTCGGAAAAATAAAATTATGTCTTGGTTTGCAAATTGAACATTTGGCAAACGGGATTTTTGTTCATCAATCTGCCTACATAGAAAAGGTATTGAAACGGTTTTACATGGATGTAGCACATCCATTAAGTACTCCGATGATTGTTCGATCACTTGATGTGAATAAGGACCCGTTCCAACCTCAAGAAAAGAATGAAGAACTTCTTGGTCCTGAAGTATCATATCTTAGTGCAATTAGTACACTTATGTATCTTGCTAACACTACAAGGCCTGACATAAATTTTTCAGTTAATGTCTTAGCAAGATATAGCTCTGCTCCTACAATGAAACATTGGAATGGAATCAAACACATATTGTGGTATCTAAAAGGGACTATCGATATGGGGTTATTTTATGGCAATGATTGCAGTCCTGATCTTGTTGGTTATGCCGATGCTGGGTATTTATCTAACCCACACAAGGCTCGATCTCAAACAGGCTATGTGTTTACATATGGAGGCACTGCCATATCTTGGTGATCGACTAAGCAATCAATAGTGCCTACTTCATCTAATCATGCTGAGATAATTGCTATTCATGAAGCAAGTCAAGAATGTGTATGGTTGAGGTCTATAATACACCTTATTCGAAACAAGTGTGGTTTGAAGTGTGATAAATTACCCACAATTTTGTATGAAGACAATGCAGCATGCATAGCCCAATTGAAAGGAGGATTCATAAAAAGGGATAGGACAAAGCACATTTCACCAAAGTTATTTTTCACACATGATCTTCAAAAGAATGGTGATATCAATGTGCAACAGATCTGTTCAAGTGATAATATGGCTGATTTGTTCACCAAATCTCTACCGATGTCAACCTTTAAGAAACTAGTGTACAAGATTGGGATGCGAAAGCTCAAGGATGTGAATTGATGCTCTCATCAGAGGGATTTAATACGCGTTGTACTCTTTTTCCCTTACAAGGTTTTGTCCCACTGGGTTTTTCTTGCAAGGTTTTTAACGAAGCAACCAAAAGGCGTATTTCTAAACATGTGTACTCTTTTTCCTTCACTATGATTTTATTTTTCAATAGGATTTTTTCCTAATAAGGTTTTAGCGAGGCACATTATCTATGGACATCCAAGGGGGAGTGTTATAAGAGAAATTAAATTATGTTGGATGTCTACTCTTCCTCCATGATCTTATCAAATGCTTAATGACATATTCAATGACATATTTCTATGCTTAATGACATATTCAATGATATATTTTTATTCACTTTTCATGCATATATAAAGGCCTTGTAATAGATAGGAAAAATACACAATTGAAGAAGAAATAAGAATCTCTCTTCCTCTCTTTCTCTCTATATCTCTTAGCTTGTTTTTTCTTGTTTGATATTGTTATTTTGAGTTATACTTATAACAATAAGAAAGAAGTGAAGAAAACCAGAAGGAAGAAGGAATTTTCTTACCGTGCGTTTGTCAGTGGAAAGAACACAAGCAACCAAAAGGAAAAACATTTCTGCCTTTAAGCTTCTGCCAAAACGAGAACTCTAAATCCCGTACCAATTCTTAATGTTTCATTCTAATGCCTTTTCTTTAAGATTCCAATCCATATATATCACGTTGCCATACTTAGTCCACGTGAGTAGCCCAATTCTATTTTTGTTAAATTTTCATTCTCTTATCTTTTTTTTAATATAAATATATCATATCACCCACTTCTAATTACCATGTGGTATGGGTATATCTGCAACCACTTTATCTGGACTGCGTAGGTCCTTATACCCGTCGGGCATGTTATTCATGTCATTAATATCGTCATTATCAACATTCAAAGCCTAACAATGTACGGGGTTTTACATCTTGGGAGGTTGTTATAATTATTTCTGTTGTTGGTTTCGACACTTGTATTAAATTATACGATTATAAAAAATAGCTCGAAATATAATTGTAATCGGCTTGCCTAGTCTTAGAGACTAAGTGCCATCACAGCGCCTGTGGTGAGATTTTTTGGCCGTGACATGTTATTTTTTCTATTAACTTAGTTGTCTGAATTTCTAATTCTTTTGGCTTCTCCGTAAAAGTCCTAATTAAGTTTTCTATTTCGTTTTTTGTAGGTATTTTTTCTAGATTAAATTTATTATTTAAAAACAGTATTTTCTATCTATTTGTAATTCTTGTGAGTTTAAAAAGTCAAAATTTTGTTCTAATTTTTCTAAAATTTTTCTTTGTTCGTTTTGTAGAGATTCTATTATATCTATTGTTCTTATTATAGTTTTATTATTTTCATTATGAGTTTTCACTAAAATTAATTATTAAGTCTACCATAGTATTATATTTTTTGTCTTCTGTATGTAATATATGTTCTCCGTTGTTGAAATTACATTTTATAACTGAGTTTTCTTTTATTATTCTATATTTCTTTTTTGGGTATATTCTTAAGTCTAGATATTCTAGATTCTTTAATGTATCTATTGTCATTAATTAGCCTAATGGTATCCAAATTTTTCTGCTTTTAAAGAATAGTATCCTTTGTTCTTGGTAATTTATATCACCTTCTAATCCTTTTATCTCCCAATTTAAAGCGGATATGTTCTCCTCACTAATAATATTTTGTGTTAATCAATTTGAGTTTAGATAAATTCTTAATTCTGATTCTTTTCTTTGTTGGGCTAATTATATGGTTGCCTTTAAGCGTTTTAAAACTTTTTTGAGTATTTTTATCAATTCTAATTTTTCTTCTATATTTCTTTTTAAAATACAATAATTAAAGTCTAATCTTTTAGTCAAAGGGTGTTGTTTCGTATAGTCTATCCTAAAGGAAGGGGTTCTATTTTACTTTTAAGTATTCTAATATATTGTTTTTCTTGTATAAGACAAGAAACTCACAATTAAGAGGGGGTAATGCGATGACCCAATATGTCATATTTAATTTTAAATATTTATTTCTGTATTCTGATACCGCCAAAAGCACTATTCAATATCCTTCGACTAGCGTGCACAGTCCGTAAATTTTTCCGAAATATTTTTATATAAAACAAATGATTACAAATGTGAAATAGAGCTTTAAAACTCAACTGAAACGTTTTGAGCCAACGAACCCGGATCAGTATTTTAACAGTTCTGGTAGGTTCGTATTGTGATTTAGGACTTGGGCATATACCCGGAATCAAATTCGAAGGTCACTAGCTCAAATTATCGGCATTTAACGGAAACTAGAAATTTAAAGGTTTAAGAATTTCTAAATTTGGTCATAATTGGGTTTTTATTGATACCGGGTCCCGATTTAGTTTCTGAGAGTTTGATCAGCTTCGTAACAATATTTCTGACCTATGTACAAAATTTGAAGTTATTTCGAGGTACATAGGCACATTTTCCGTTAGTTTTTGAAAAAAACAATAAAAGGTTTGGTTTTATAAAGCTTGAATTTCTAAAGTTTCACTAGAGATTTGACTTTTGAGCAAACGACCATGGAATACAATTTTGATAATTCCAATAGTTTCGTATGGTAATTTCGGACTTAGGCGGATGTTCGGATTTGAATTTAGAAATCCGTAGAACAATTCGGTGCATTTTGGCGAAAGTTGGAAAATAGAAATTTTTTGGAAAGTTTGACCGGGAGTTGACTGTATTGATATCGGGGTCGGAATTCAATTCTGAAAATTAGAACAACTCCATTATATTATTTATGCCTTGCATGAAAACTTTGAATTCATTCCGAATTGATTTGGCATGTTTCGGCTCGAGTTATAGAATTGAACATTTTCATACACTCATAAGTTTGAATCGACGCGCGATTTGTTGTTTCGCCATTGTTATGTGTGATTTGAGACCTAGCGTAGGTCCATAATATACTTTGAGACTTTTTGGTATGTTCAGATGGGGTTCCGAGTGGTTCGGGTGAGTTTCGAAGTAGTTTCGGACCATTTTTAAGTGCTCGTTTTTTTACAGCAGTGTGCAAACTTTCTGAGGCGCAAAGCTGATTTTGGAAGCTTATATCTCGCAATCTATAAGGAATCTGGAAATTATCCAAACACTAAAGTTGTAGCCCTTTGATTCTAGTTACCCAGAAAATAAACCATTCATCATTTGGACATTTGTACAGAAAGTTATGAATAATTGACTGAAGGCTAGTAATGCAGTTTTTGTTTGCCTAGCAGTGTGCATCGCCAGAAATTTCTGATGCACAGGGCTTATTTTGGAAGCTTATATCTAGCAATCTTTAATAAATTTGGAAATTACCAAAACATAAAAGTTGTAGCCCCTTGATTCTAGTATGCTGAAAGATAAACCGTTTATCATTTGGATATTTGTAGAGAAAGTTATGATCGATTGACTGAAGGCTGGTAATGCAATTTTGTTTGCCTGACAGTGTGTATCGCCAAGATTTTCTGATGCACAAGACTGACATTGGAAGCTTATATCTCGTAATCTATAAGGAATATGGAAATTATCAAAACATGAAAGCCGTAGCCCTTTGATTCTAGTTTCTTGAAAGATAAACTACGTATCATTTAGACATTTGTAAAGAAAGTTATGATCGATTGACTAAAAGCTGGTATCGTAATTTTTCGCTTGAAAATTTTGGACAGAATATATATGTCTGGAGTCCGACATTTTTGTTCGTTTTTAGAGTTTAAGTCCTCGGTTTTGGGAGATTTCAGAGGCATTTTTCATGAGTTTGCGTTGGGTAAGTATTCTTTATCTGAAATTAGTTATATTCCATGATTCCATATTTTTTGAAAGCAAAAACGAAAATGTAAGATTGAAAGTCAATGCGATGTCGGAATTCGATAATTTTTGTATGGTTAAACTCGTATCGAAATGAGTGTTTGGATCCCACTATCGAATTTTGATATGAATTTCATATTTTAATCTGGAAATTAGTTAATTCATATGGAATCAATTCCTATGATTTGTATTGAATATATTGAATTGTTTATGACTAGATTTGAGACTTTCGGACACGAATTCGCGAGGCAAAGGTTTATTGGACTCTTGAATTTGGTTGTAAAGCGAGGTAAGTGTCGTGATTAACCTTGACTTTAAAGAATAGAACCCTTGAATTATTGTTACGTGAATTTGATGTGTAACGACGTATAAGTAAGGTGGCGAGTGTCTATACATTGTCAAATTGATTGTTTGTACATTTATGTTGAAATCATAAATTATTTTAAATCATGAATTAATTATTATATTAATTATTTCTCTCATATTCCTTGCTCAATATTATGCCTTGATTCCATGATATATTTACTACATGCCTATTTGATTTATGTGACTTAACTGTTACTTGACATTTAGCATACTAAATATTAAATTGCCTATTTTCTCCTTAATTGCTACTTGTCATCACTTATTTCTAAATAAATCATAATTATTATATGCTTGTTGCCTTACAATTTCATATTAATTGATGCATTATTGGAATAATTTCTTTTATAAGAATTGGTAAATTATTTAATTGAGGAACGGGTTGCACGACGCAACAGAATTTATTGAAGGTGAATATATTGGAGGAGCGGGTTGCACGCTGCAACAAAATTTATTGATGGTGAATATATTGGAGGAGAGGGTTGCACACCGCAACAGAATTGATTGAAAAGATATATAAAGGACCGGGTTGCACGCCGCAACGAAAATTGAATATGAAATTATTATGGCATCGGGTTGCACGCCGCAACGGAAAGTGATTTAAGTAATAATTGGATATGACTGCCGAGTTGTCTTGATTGTTGATACGATTTACCGGTTTAATTTCTATTCATGTTCTCCTATATTGTTGTTATTATTATTATTGCGTACATGTTAATGTAAGTGACCTGCCTTAGCCTCGTCACCACTTCGTCGAGGTTATGTTCGACACTTACTGGTACATGGGGTCGGTTGTACTCATACTACACTCTGCACTTCTTGTGCAGATACCGGAGTTGGTCCCAGCGGCGTACAGTAGATTTGCTCGGATTCAGCTATCCACATGAGATTGGAGGTATAGCTGCATGGCGTTCGCAGCTCTGAAGTCCCCATCTACTTTATTCTTGCTATGTATTTCTGTAAAACAACCTTATTTTCAATCAAACATTTATTTGTATTATTCTAGTAGCTCGTGCACTTGTGACACCAGTTCTCGGATGGTATTTAGACATCGCTATTATTATGGTTTACTCACTTTATTTCAAATTTTATTCCAGTTATTAGTTTATTTATTATTAATTAAATTAAATTGTTAAAGAAAATGGTTAAAATTATTCTCATGTTTGTTTGCCTAGTAAGTAAAATGTTAGGCGCTATCACGGTCCCGATGATGGGAATTTCGGGTCGTGACAAGTTGGTATCAGAGCACTAGGTTACATAGGTCTCACGAGTCATGAGCAAGCTTAGAAGAGTCTGAAGGATCGGTATGGAGACGTCTGTACTTATATTCTAGAAGCTATGGAGTTTAGGAACAATTTCACTTCTATTCTACTATCTCGTGAGATTTTATTCTATCATTGACAATTGAACTTTTCTATTCTTGTCCTCTCACAGATGGAGAGAACACGCACTGCATCTACAGCCAGACAGGAGTAAGAGCCCCCAGTGACAACTACGACTAGGGGTAGAGGTCGAGGTCGCGCCAGAGGCCAAGGTAGAGACAGAGGCAAAGCTCAATCTATGGATCGAGCAACAACACCTATTGTAGACCCTCGGGTGGATTTAGAAGCAGAGGTTCCAACTCAGACGGTACCTGTTGGACCAGTTCAGGTTCCGGAAGGATTCATAGCTACTCCAGTACTTAAGGACGCTCTAGTCCGTTTAGTGAGTCTTTTGAAGGGTGTGGCCCAAAATGGCACATTTCTAGTGGCACCATTCATCTCATAGGCTGGAGGAGGAGCACAAACTCCCACTACTCCCATTCCGGGGCAGACAAGTCCCTAGTATCAGGCTCCAGTAGCCCATCTAGTTGGGGTAGTTCAACCAGTTGTTGCAACACAGGCCGGTGATATGTCTGCTTTGTCTTCTGAGGCTTTGTTGAGGTTGGACAAGTTTACCAAGCTATTTCCAATGCATTTCAGTGGTACACCTTCTGAGGACCCACATCATTTTCTTGACCGCTGCTATGTAGTATTGCAGAACATGGGGATAGTCGAAAACAATTGGTTTGATTTTTTTGTGTTTCAGATGACTGGTTCCACCAAGAGGTTATGGAAAGATTATTTATTTACTAGACCATTTGGTTCGCCTGCACTTACCTGGGAGCAGTTCGCGTAGCTATATTTGGAGATGTTCCTTCCTATCACACTGAGGGAGGATTACCGCAAGCAGTTTGAGCATCTCCAGTAGGGCAGTATGTCAGTCACTCAGTATGAAACCCGTTTTGTGGATCTAGCATGTTATGCTCTTCTTCTGCTTCCTACCGAGAGAGAGAGAGAGAGAGAGAGAGAGAGAGAGAGAGAGAGAGAGAGGGTGAGGAAGTTCATTAATGGACTCGTTCAACCTATCAAGATACATATGGCCAAGGAGACCGGGAGTGAGATTTCTTTTCAGACGGCTGCTAATGTCGCCATGCAGATCGAGATGGTTCTTTCACAAGAGAGAGGATCGGTGTAAGATAATAGGCCCTGTCATTCTGGTAATTTCAGAGGCGCCTCATCTGGAGGCAGGAGTACTTATGGTAGGGGTCTTCCTCCCAGGCCATTTTAGTCAACACTTCAGACTTTTCACGGTGTTTCTGGGTGTCAAGGTCTTATGTTCCTTACCCTAGACAGCTAGCATTCAGTGCACATTCATCTCTTATTAGTGCACCACCACTCCAGAGTCACTATGGCGGCTATCTGACCTATTCGGGTAAACTTCAGCTTCAGCAGCCATGACAGCAGGATAGGTGTTATGAGTGTGGGAACATAGGTCGCATCAGGAGGCATTGCACTAGGTTGTTAAGAAACAGATCTAAGCAGAATTCTCGTCCCATCATACCGGCACTGGTTGCTCCATCGCCTGCCCGACCAGCTAGGGGTAGGGGTCAGACTGTTAGAGGTGGAGGTCAGACTATTAAAGGAAGAGGTCAGACTGCTAGAGGTGGATGTCAGACTGTTAGAGGGGGAGGCCAGCGAGCTATGGCCTGTCCCAGAGATGTAGTTCATACTGGTAGGGCCCAGCCGCAATTCTATGCTTTCCCAGCTAGGCCTGAGGCCGAGTCATCTGACACCGTGATCACAGGTATTGTTCCCGTTTTCCAAAAAGATGCCTTAGTCCTATTTTATCCATGATCTACTTACTCCTATGTGTCCTACTACTTTTCTTCATATATAGTTATGCCTCGTGATTCTCTGAGTGCGTCTGTATATGTGTCCACGTCGGTGAGAGATTCTGTTGTGGTAGATCATGTCTATTGTTTATGTGTGGTTACTATTGGGAGCATGGTATATTTTGACGTCATACTGGGTATGGATTAGCTGTCAACCTATTATGCTATATCGGATTGTCATGCCAAGATGGTGACCTTATCCATGTCGGGGTTACCTCGATTAGAGTGGAATAGAACTCCTGGTCAATGTACCAGCAGGGTTATTTCTTATATGAAGGCTCGGCATATGGTCGAGTAGGGGTGTCTAGCCTATTTATCTTATATTCTTGATCCTAGTACGGATGTTCCTTCTATGGACTCAGTACCAGTTGTTCATGAATTTTCAGAAGTATTTCTTTCAGATTTGCTGGGGATGCCACCCTATAGAGATATTGACTTCTGTATTGATTTGGCTACGGGCATTCAGCCTATTTCTATTCCACCATACCGTATGGCCCCGGCGGAGTTGAATGAATTGAAGGATAAGTTACACGACTTACTTGATCAGGGATTCATTAGACCTAGTGTCTCACCCTGGGGTGCATCAGTATTGTCTGTGAAGAAGAAAGATGGTTCAATGCGGATGTGTATAGATTATCGGCAGTTGAACAAGGCTACTATCAATAACAAGTATCTGTTGCCAAGAATTGACGACTTATTCGATGAGCGTCAGGGTGCCAAGGTATTTTTCGAATATTGACTTGAGGTCTGGCTATCATCAGTTGAAGATTATGGCATCTAATGTCCCTAAGACAACCTTTTGGACTCGGTGTGGGCATTATGAATTTCTAGTGATGTCATTTGGGCTGACAAATGCCCCGACAGCATTTATGGATTTGATGAGCCGGGTGTTCAAGCCCTATCTGGATTCCTTTGTGGTTATATTCATTGATGACATCTTGATTTACTCCAGCAGTCGAGAGAAGCATAAGCAACATCTTCGGATTGTGCTTCAGACTTTGAGGGATAATCAATTATATGCCAAATTTTCAAAATGCGAGTTTTGGTTAGACTCAGTTGCATTTTTAGGGCATGTTGTATCGTTGAAAGGGAAAAAGGTGGACCTTAAGAAGATTGAGGCAGTTCAGAACTAGCCTAGACCTACTTCAGCTACAGAGATTCAGAGTTTTCTGAGTCTGGCAGGTTATTATCGCCAGTTCGTGGAAGGGTTTTCATCTATAGCAAACCCATTGACTAGACAGACCTAGAAGGGTGGTCCATTCAGATGGTTAGACGAGTGTGAGTTGAGCTTTCAGAAGCTCAAGACTGCTTTGACTATGACACCAGTGTTGCTGTTGCCCATAGGTTTAGGATAGTACATAGTGTATTGGGATGCATCTCGTATTGGACTTGGTGCAGTATTTATACAAGATGGCAGGGTGATTGCATATGCATCACGGAAGTTGAAAGTTCACGAGAAGAATTATCTTATTCATGACTTAGAATTGGCAACCACTGTTCTTGCATTGAAGATTTGGAGGCACTACCTTTACGGCATATCATGTGAAGTATTCACGGATCATCGTAGTCTACAGTATCTATTCAAACAAAAAGATCGGAATTTTAGGCAGAGAAGATGGTTGGAGCTATTGAAAGACTATGATATCACCATTTTGTATCACTTGGTAAAGGCCAATGTGGTGGCCGATTCTTTGAGTAGAAATGCTGTGAGTATGGGCAACCTTGTGTATATTCCAGTTTTTTAGAGACCGCTAGCTATAGATGTTCATACTTTGGCCAATTAGTTTATGAGGTTAGATGTTTCTAAGCCCATACGGGTTCTAGCTTGCACAATCTCTTGGTCTTGTTTATATGAGCACATCATAGAGTGACAGTATGATGATCCTCATTTGCTCGTCTTTAAGGAAACGGTGCGGCACGGTGGTGCCAAGCAGGTTTCTGTGGGAGATGATAGAGTTCTGCAGATGGAGGGTCGTATTTGTGTTCCTAATGTTGATGGGCTTCGTGAATTAATTATTGAAGAGGCCCACATGTCCGGGAATTCTATTCATCTGGGTGCCACCAAAATGTATCATGATTTGCAGCAACATTATTAGTGGAGAAAAATGAAAAGGGATATAGTGGCATGTAACGACCCGGGCGGCCGTTTTGATAATTTAAGTCTCCTTCGGCTTCATAAGGCCCTGAGCAGCTTCATATTATGTGTATTGACTTACGTGCATGGTTGAATTCGGTTACCGGATGTCTTAGAGTGATTTGGGACACTTCGTCCCCAAAACAGAAGCTTAAGTCTTAGGATTTTGACTGTAGCCGAAACTATGTGAAGACGACTCCGGAATGGAATTCTATCGATTCCATTAGCTCTGTTGGGTGATTTTGAACTTAGGAATGTGTCCGGACTGTAAATCAGAGGTCTGTAGCTGATTTTGGCTTGAAATGGCGAAAGTCAAATTTTGGAGATTTTGACCGGAAGTGGACTTTTTGATATCGGGGTCGGAATGCGATTCCGAGAGTTGGAACAGCTCCGTTATGTTATTTGGAACTTGCCTGCAATATTTGACGTCATTCCGGGTTGATTTGATAGGTTTCAGCACGGGTTTTAGAAGTTCAAAGATTTGAAATTTATAAGTTCGATTCATGGTTCGATGCGTAGTTTCATTGTTAGTTGATGTGATTTGAGGGCTAGACTAAGTTTTATGGTGTTTTAGGATTGGTTGGTATATTTGGTTGAGGTCCCCGGGACCTCGGGTGAGTTTCGGGTGCTTAACAGATTAAAAGTTTGATTTGTGTTACTGCTAAGTCTTCAGGCTTCTGGTATTTTTGCACCTGCGGTCTTAAAGTTTGATTTGTGTTACTGCTAAGTCTTCAGGCTTCTGGTATTTTTGCACCTGCGGTGAAGAGACCGCAGGTGCGAGAGCGCACGTGCGAAGAGGCAAGCGCAGAAGCGGAAAAATGGAGGAGTTCCAGGGGTCGCAGGTGCGAGGAAAATTCTGTATCTGTGATGCCCGCAGATACGAAGATTGAGGCGCATATGCGAGAAGAGCTGGACTTGATAGTCTCTGTAGGTGCGGAGAAATTATGCGCATCAGCGGCTCCGCAGAAGCAGATTTTGGTGCACAGAAGCGAGAGGAAGCGCAGGTGCGAGTTGGACGTGCGCACCTGGAGTCGCGCAGATGCGGCTAATTATGCGCACGTGCGGTCACGCCTGGGCAGAAAAGAGAAATTCAAGGGTTTGGTTTCATTCTTCGTGTTTGGACTTGAGAGCTCGGAATTTGGCAATTTTTCAAGGGATTTTCAGAGGAAGCTTTGAGGTAATGATTCCTAACTCATTTTTGGTCGTATTGCATTAATCGATAGTTGTTTTCTCCATTTAGTTTCGGATATTTGGGGTTGAAATTGGGAAAAATTGGAAGAACTTCTTCAATAAAGATTTCGAGTTTTGAAAGGGAATTTGTGGTCGGATTTGAGTAATTCTTATACGGTTGGATTCGTGAGTGAATGGGTGTTCATATTTTGTGATTTTTACCCGATTCCGAGAAGTGGGCCCGGGTCAACTTTTTAGGGCGAATTTCGGAATTTTTATTAAATATTGATTTCATTGATTAGATAAGTCTATTATTGTTGTATTCATGTTATGCAATTGTGTTTGGCTAGATTTGGGCCATTCAGAGTCGGATAATTGAGGAAAGGGCATTCTTACAGACTGTTTGAGCTTGGTTCGAGGTGAGTATCTTGTCTAACCTTGTGTGGGGGAAGTTCCCCTTAGGATTTGAGTCTTCTATGTTGATTGTAGCCCGTGTGCACGAGGTGACGAGTGCGTGCACGGACTTAATTGCGAAAAGTTGGCCTTTTAGGATTCCTTATATTCACTGAGTATGAAGTTGTTCTTGATATGATTAAGTTCCTATTTACTAGTTTCGCCTCTACATACTTTAATTAGGTCCTTTTACCTCCTCTATTGTCATGCTATCTTTTCATAACTGCTTATCTTTATTTGAAGTTATTATTGTATCATATTATAATTTGTTCAGTCTTAATTAAGGTTATGATTATCTTTCTGCTACTTATCCTTAATTTAATTGTTGAAAATCCTTAGTAATTTCTCAACCTTAAAATAAGTTTTAGATATCATATGTCTTAGTCGACTTGTATTATTTGGAATTATTTGACTCGTGTTAGTTTCCCTGTTGTTGAAATGTATATTGTGGGATCGTTGATACATATTAGTTTCCCCTTTGTTGAGTTGTTCTCTTTACGCCTATCATTCTTTACTGTGGTTGTTCCTTGTGATTTGGTCCCACATTTTTCCTCTGATTTAAAAGTTCTTGAGTTGATTTACTTGTCGTACTTTGTATTATTGCCATTATTGTTGTTGTAATTGTTGTGGTGATACACGAGGTTTCTACCGTGCGGTTGTTATTATTGTGATGCACGAGGTTTTTGCCGTACTATTGTTACTATTGATAATTGCACATGCGGCGTGACAAGGTGGGATATATATATGTGTGGGTTGCGCATATGGCGAGACAAGGTGGGAACATTATTATGCACGTGTGGCGAGACAAGGCGGGCATTTATGTTACTATTACACACGTGGCGAGACAAGGTGGGTTGTGTCAGGGATTGATTTGTGATGATTTATGGCCTGGGGGAATTCTTGTTGTAGATATTTGTGTAATGGTATACGTACCTGTGTGAGATTTATCTTGTGAAAGCTGTGAGAAAATATTCTACTTGTTGTCCGTTCTTCTTCTTCCTTATGCTTATTTGCTGGTATGGACTATGTTAGGACACTTGCACAAGCATACACGTAGTTAAGCACTCTTATCGGATAAGAGATGTTCTTGATATTGTTGAGCATAGATGCTCACCCTTGTTGACTTGTCTTCTATGTGAGAATAGCTCTATTGGCACGTGAGTCGTCAGTGTGGTTATGAGGTGTTATGAGGGCACATGATGCCAAGTGTAAGGGTTCAGGTATTGAGACCTGTAAGTTGTGAATTGTCCGAGGTTCGGTACCTCGTGGAGTTGTTGACTAAAACCTGATGTAAAAGTGGTTGTAATTACTGAGTTATTACTTGTCCTTGTTGTATTCGTGATTTCGGATTTAGGTTGTGTTCCATTCACTTTGTCTACATCATTTTCATACTATTCTACTGATACTTATTGTTTCTTGCTTTAATGCAATTACTGTATTGTGAGCCATATTGCATAGTCTTTATGTAGACATCATACTTCTGTTATTCATGTACTTATATCTGTTCGGTTTATTAGACTAGTGGGTGTCTTGACTGTTCCTCATCACTACTCCACAGAGGTTAGTCTTGATACTTACTGGGCACCGCTGTGGTATGCTCATGCTACTCTTCTTCATATTTTTGTGCAGATCCAGGTACTTGTTCGTTAGCTAGCTGTGTAAATTGTTGCTGTGGAGACTCAAGGTAAACCTGCTGCTGCTTTCGCAGGCTTCGGAGTTACCTTCCAATTTTCATTTTGCACTGTTTATTGTTATTTCTAGATAGTTGTATTTAGAAGTTTTCAAGTAAACACTCTGTAGAGCTTATGACTTGTACTATCGGTTTTGGGAATTTTAAGAGATTCTATTTAAATAATGTTGTTGTTTCAATTATTGTTAGGCTTACCTAGTCCCTAAGACTATGTGCCATTACGATGCCCAACAGAGGGAAAATTGGGTCATGTCAAGTTGGTATCAGAGCCCTAGGTTCCTAGGTGCTACGAGTCATAAGCGAGTTTAGTAGAGTCTTGCATATTGGTACGGAGACGTCTGTACTTATCTTCGATAGGGTACATAACTATTAGGACAATCTCACTTCTTTCATTCCTGTCGTGCCAGCTTATTGATCTCGGAGTTTGAACTTTTATCATTCCATTCTCTCACAGATGGTGATGACACGAGTTACAGTTATAGACGACGCTGCTCCTGGAGCAAGTATCGCTAGAGGCAGAGGCCGACGAGAAGTAAGTGTCGCAGCTAGAGCACCTACCAGAGCAGTAGTTGAGGAGGCGCCAGTAGTTCCAGTTAGGGAGCAGGTACCAGAGGCGCCTGTTATTACCCTCGGACTTTAGGAGACCTTAGCATAGTTCCTGAGCATGTTTGGTACATTGGCTCAGGCATGGTTGATTCCGGTTGCACCAACTACTTCACAGACCTGGGGAGGAACTCGGTCTCCTGCCGCCCACACCCCAAAGCAGCGAGTTCATGTTGGTCATGTTCCAGGTGTCATGGCGACACAACGTGTGGTCCCAGTTCAGCCCGTGGTCAAGGCAGCAACATCTGAGGAAGAGCAGCTTAGACTTGCAAGGTTCAAGAAATATGACCCTCCTACATTTATTGGTTTGGCTTCAGAGAGTGCACATGGTTTTCTGGAGGAGTGTCACCGCATTCTCCGTACTATGGGTATTGTGGAGACGAGCGGGGTTGCTTTTACTACGTTCCAGCTCAGGGGAACGGCTTACCAGTGGTGGCGGGCATATGAGTTGTGTAGCCCAGCCGAGTTAGATTCACTTACATGGGTTCAGTTTTTAGAGATGTTCCTGAGAGAGTTTGTACCTCACTCCCTTCGAGATGCATGGCGCGTGGAGTTTGAGCAGCTGCGCTAGGGCACTATGTCAATGTCAGAGTATGCCGTGAGATTTAGTGATTTGGCCAGGCATGCACCTGCTTTGGTCGCCACAGTTAGAGAGCATGTCCGTAGATTCATTGAGGGACTCAGGCATGATATTTGGTTCAGCATGGCTCGTGAATTAGAGTCAGATGTTTCGTTTCAGCAGGTGGTAGGGATCGCCCGCCGAGTAGAGGGCATGTGGGACCAGGAGAGAGAAGATAGGCGAGACCACGAGAGAGAGTACAGGCGAGATCAGGAGAGAGAGGACAGGGAGGTGAGGAGGCCTCATAGACCGGAGAGATCTACTGGTCCTTATTTTGGAGGCAAGGTATGACATGGTAGAGGTTTTGAGGGTCAGCGAGTTCAGTTTGCACTTCAGGCTTCGCACAGTTTTTCAGGTGCTCATGGTTCTCAGAGTACCCGTACCGCACAGTTCCCACAACCACGTCAGCAGAGAGGTTACTTCGAGTGTGGAGATACCAGCCACAGGGTGAGATATTGTCCTAGACTCCGAACAGGCGTGTCACAGCGGAGTATTCAGGCGAGTAAAGGGTGCCCAAGAGGGGAAGGCCCGGCCCGTTGATGTGTTTCATATAGTAGGCTTGAGGCCACTGCGCCAGATGATGTCATACAGGTATGCTATTGATTTGTTACAGAGGGGCACCATTCATATTTTGATTCGGTCCTGCTTATCGGGGCAAGTTCCCATACTTGTTGTCCCACCTATGGGTGAGTTTATGACTTAGAATTATGTTTAGATGTTTACCCCGTTGGGAGATTCTATGAGTGATAGCCGTGTCTATCGTTTGTTTCTATTTATTATTGAAAATTACGAGACTATACGTGAATTCATGTTGTCCATTATGGCAGGTTGATGTGATTCCTGGGTAAATTGGTCATAATTTGTGGTTTGATACTCTACCGGAGTGATAGACGAGGATGAACGTTTGTTTAATAGGGGAAGGATGTAATGACCCGGTCGATCGTTTTGAGAATTTAAGTCTCGTTCGGTGGCATAAGGCCCTGAGCAGCTTCATATTATGTGTATTGACTTGTGTGCGTGATTGAATTCGGTTACCGGATGTCTTAGAGTAATTTGGGACACTTAGACCCTAAAACGGAAGCTTAAGTCTTAGGATTTTGACTGTAGTTGGAACTATGTGAAGAAGACTCCAGAATGGAGTTCTGTTGGTTCTGTTAGCTCTGTTGGGTGATTTTGGACTTAGGAGCGTGTCCGGACTGTAAATCCGAGGTCTGTAGCTGATTTAGGCTTGAAATGGTGAAAGTCGAATTTTTGGAGATTTGGACCGAAAGTGGACTTTTTGATATCGGGGTCGGAATGCGATTCTGAGGGTTGGAACAGCTCCGTTATGTTATTTGGGACTTGCCTGCAAAATTTGACGTCACTCCGGGTTGATTTGATAGGTTTCGGCACGGGTTTTAGAAGTTGAAAGATTTGAAATTTATAAGTTCGATTCATGGTGCAATGCGTAGTTTCATCGTTAGTTGATGTGATTTGAGGGCTCAACTAAGTTCGTATGGTGTTTCAGGATTGGTTGGTATGTTTGGTTGAGGTCCCGGGAAATTCTTTTGATGCTTAATAGCCTGGGGGCATTCTTGTTGTTGATATTTATGTAGTGGTATACGTACATTGTGAGATTTATCTTGTGAAAGCCGTGAGAAAATATTCTACGTGTTGTCCGTTATTCTTCTTCCTTATGCTTATTTGCTGGTATGGACTATGTTAGGACACTTGCACAAAGCATACACGTAGTTAAGCACTCTTATCGGATAAGAGGTGTTCTTGATATTGTTGAGCATAGATGCTCACCCTTGTTTACTTGTCTTCTATGTGAGAATGGTTCTATTGGCACGTGATTCGTCAGTGTGGTTATGAGGTGTTATGAGGGCACAGGATGCCAAGTGTTAGGGTTCAGGTATTGAGACCCGTAAGTTGTGAATTGTCCGAGGTTCAGTACCTCGTAGAGTTGTTGACTAAACCCTGATGTAAAAGCGGTTGTAATTACTGAGTTATTACTTGTCCTTGCTGTATTCGTGATTTCGGATTTAGGTTGTGTTCTATTCACTTTGTCTGCGTCATTTTCATGATATTCTGTTGATACTTGTTGTTTCTTGCTTTAATGCCATTACTGTATTGTGAGCCATATTGCATAGTCTTTATGTAGACATCATACTTCTGTTATTCATGTACTTATATTTGTTTGGTTTATTAGACTAGTGGGTGTCTTGATTGTTCCCCGTCACTACTCCACCGAGGTTAGTCTTGATACTTACTAGGCACCGCTGTGGTGTGCTCATGCTACTGTTCTGCACATTTTTGTGCAGATCCAGGTAGTTGTTCGTTCACTAGCTGTGAGGATTCTTGCTGTGGAGACTTAAGGTAAACCTGCTGCTGCTTTCGCTGGCTTCGGAGTCACCTTTCAGTTTTTGTTTTGCACTGTTTATTCTTATTTCTGGACAATTGTATATAGAAGTTTTCTAGCAAACACTCTGTAGAGCTTATGACTTGTACTACCGGTTTTGGAATTTTAAGAGATTCTATTTAAATAATATTGTTGTTTTAATTATTGTTAGGCTTACCTAGTCCCTAAGACTATATGCCATCATGATGCCCAACGGAGGGAAAATTGGGTCGTGACATTGCATATGTAGCTCGGTGTTTGGATTGTCAGCAAGTTAAATACGAGCATCAGAGACATGGTGGTTTGCTTCAGAAGTTAGAAATTCCTGAGTGGAAGTGGGAGCATATCACTTTGGATTTTGTTGTTGGACTCCCACAAATTCAGAAGAAGTTCGACGCAGTATGGGTCATTGTGGATAGGTTGACCAAGTCAGCACATTTTATTCCAGTGGCATTTACCTATTCTTTAGAGCGGCTAGCTGAAATTTACATTCGTGAGATTGTCCGCCTTCACGGTGTGCCCATGTCTATTATTTCAGATCGAGGTACGCAGTTCACCTCGCACTTCTGGATGGTTGTACAACGTGAGTTAGGCACACGGGTTGAGTTGAGTACAATATTTCATCCAAAGACAGACGGACAATCAAAGCGCACTATTCAGATATTGGAAGATATGCTTCGCGCTTGTATTATAGATTTTGGAGGTTCTTGGCATCAGTTCTTGCCACTTGCAGAGTTTGCCAATAATAAGAGCTACCAGTCGAGCATTCATATGACTCCGTATGAAGAATTATACGGGAGGCGATGTCGTTCGCTAGTTGGCTGGTTTGAACTGGGAGAGACTCGGTTGTTGGGTACTAATTTGGTACAGGATTCCTTCGATAAGGTCAAGGTAATCCAGGATCGACTTTACACAACTCAGTCTAGGACAAAGAGTTATGCTGATAGTAAGGTTCGTGATGTTTCATTCATGACTGGAGAAAGAGTATTGCTCCGGATTTCACGTATGAAAGGTGTAATGAGATTCATAAAGAAGGGAAAGTTAAGCCCTAGGTATATCGGACCCTTTGAAATTCTTAAAAGGGTGGGTGAAGTAGCCTACATGCTTGCACTACCACCTAGTTTATAAGCAGTTCACCCGGTGTTCCATGTATCTATGCTCCGGAAATATCATGGTGATCCGTCCCATGTGTTAGATTTAAGTTCAGTCCAATTAAACAAAGATTTGACTTATGAGGAGGATCCGGTAGATATCCTAGCCCAGCAGGTCCGACAGTTGAGGTCTAAAAGTTATCACTCAGTTCGGGTGCAATTGAGAGGTCAGCCAATTGAGGCAGCTACCTGGGAGTCCGAGAACGACATTCAGAGTAGATATCCCCACCTTTTCAGCAGCTCAAGTATTGTTTTTACCCCGTTCAAGGACAAACGTTTATTTTAGAGGTGGAGAATGTGTTGACCCAATATGTCATCTTTAATTTTAAATATTCATTTATGTGTTATCAGACCTCCAAAAGAACTATTCAGCATTCCTCAACTTGCGTACGCAGTCCGTAAATATTTTCGGAAAAATTTTGTATGAAACAATTGATTAAAATATGAAATAGAGAACTCAACTGAGTTAACTTCGGTCAATGTTTTGAGCCAACGGACCCAGATAAGTATTTTGACAGTTCCGCTAAGTCTGTATCGTTATTTGGGACTTGGGCATATGCCCAGAATCGAATTCGAATGTCCCTAGCTCAAATTATCGGCATTTAACGTAAACTACAAATTTAAAGGTTTAAGAATTCCTAAATTTGGTCATAATTGGATTTTTGTTGATACCGGATACCGAATTAGATTACGAGAGTTCGATCAGCTTCATAACAATATTTATAATTTATGTATAAAATTTGAAGTTATTTCGAGATACGTAGGCACGTTTTCCTTTAGTTTTTGAAGAAATAAATGTTTGATTTTATAAAGATTGAATTTCCAAAGTTTGACCAGAGATTTGACTTTTGAGAAAACGAACCCGAAATGGAATTTTGATAATTCCAATAGCTTCGTATGGTGATTTCAGACTTAGGCGCATGTTCGGATTTGGATTTGGAAATCTGTAGGACAATTCGGTGCATTTTGGCGAAAGTTGGAAAATAGAAGATTTTTGGAATATTTGACCGGGAGTTGACTTTATTGATATCAGGGTCGAAATTCGATTCTGGAAATTGAAAATGCTCCATTATGTCATTTATCACTTGCATGCAAAATTTGAGTTCAAATCCGAATTGATTTGGCATGTTTTGGCGCGAGTTATAGAATTGAACAATTTCATAAACTCATAAGTCTGAATCGATGCGCGATTTGTAATTTTTCCATTGTTATGTGTAATTTGAGACCTTAAGTAGTTCCATAATATGTTTTGAGACTTTTTGGTGTGTTCGAACGGGGTCCCGAGGGGCTCGGGTGACTTTTGAAGTGGTTTCAGACCATTTTAAGTCATTTTTAACTGCTGGATTTTGACAGCAGTGTGCGAATTTTCTGATGCGCAGAGCTGATTTTAGAAGCTTATATCTCGCAATCTATAAGGAATCTGGAAATTATCAAAACATTAAAGTTGTAGCCCTTTGATTCTAGTTTCCCGAAAGATAAACCATTCAATATTTGGACATTTGTACGAAAAGTTATGATTGATTGACTGAATGCTGGAAATGCAGTTTTTGTTTGCCTGGGAGTGTTCATCGCCAGAAATTTCTGATGTAGATGTCTGACTTTGGAAGCTTATATCTCGCAATCTATAAGAAATATGAAAATTATCAAAACATAAAAGTCGTAGCTCTTTGTTTCTAGTTTCTAGAAAGATAAACTATTCATCTATTGGACACTTTTACGGAAAGTTATTATCAATTGAGTGAAGGTTGGTACCACAATTTTTGGCTTGATTCGACATTTTTGTTCATTTTTAAAGTTTTAGACCTCGGTTTTGTAACAATCCATCCGGTTGTTTTGAGAGTTGTAGCCCCATTCCCCCATTTACTACTCAATTTGTGCTTTACATTGGTTGTGTGACTTGCCGGGGTAATTGGTTCGGGTACGATGAGGTTTTGGAATGAATTAAAACACTTAATTCCAATGTTTAAAGCTTAAGTTAAAATAGTGACCGGTTGTCGTCTTATGTGTAAACGACCCCGAAATGGAGTTTTGTTGATTCCAATAGCTCCGTAGGGTGAATTCGGACTTAGGAGTGTGTCCAGATTTTTTTTAAAAGTCCATAGTAGAATTTGGCTTAAAATGGCGAAAGTTGAATTTTTGGAAAGTTTGACCGGGGAGTTGACTTTTGTATATCGGGGTTGGAATCCATTTCTGAAAATTTTCATAGATCCGTTATGTCATTTATGACTTGTGTGCAAAATTTGAGGTCAATCGGACTTGATTTGATAGGTTCCGGCATCGTTTATAGAAATTAAAAGTTTTAAAGTCCATTAGGCTTGAATTGGGGTATGATTCATAGTTCTAGCATTGTTTGATGTGATTTGAGGTTTCCACTAAGCTCTTATGATGTCTTAGGAATTGTTAGAGTTTTTGGTTGAGGTCAATAGGGCATCTAGCGAGTTTCCAATGGTTAACGGATCAAGAATTGATGTTGGAAGACTGCTGAAGTTGAGTTTGCTATTTTTTGGCTGATCTGGTTTTCCTTCATCTGTCTCAAATCGAGGTCATGAAAATCAATGTCATGAAAATCGATGGTAGGAAATCGAGGTCATGAAAATCGAGGTCAGGAAATCGAGGTCAGGAAAATCGAGGTCAGGAAAATCGAGGTCAGGAAATCGAGGTCAGGAAAATCGAGGTCATGAAAATCGAGGTCAGGAAATCGAGGTCAGGAAAATCGAGGTCAGGAAAATCGAGGTCAGGAAATCGAGGTCAGGAAAATCGAGGTCATGAAAATCGAGGTCAGGAAATCGAGGTCAGAAAAATCGAGGTCAGGAAATCGAGGTCAGGAAAATCGAGATCAGGAAAATCGAGGTCAGGAAATCGAGGTCGGGAAAATTGATGTAATGAAAATCGAGGGCAGCACCTGGACAGAAACTTTAAGTTATAAAACAAGGGTTTCGTCCCATTTCTCCATTTATGAAAGTTTTGAGTTTGGGGATAGGCAGTTTTTGAGAGATATTTCAAGGAAAATCATCGGGGTAAATGATTCTAACTCGGATTTGGTCAATATATACGAATATATCATTGTTTTCATCATTTAATTAGTGTTTTGAGATGGAAATTGGGGAAAATGAGGAAGAGTTCTTGGGCTAGAATTTTGAGGTTTTGAATGGGATTTTGTTATCGGATTTGAGTAAATTTGGTATGGTTAGACTCGTGAGTGAATTGGCTTTCGGTTTTGTGAATTTTTTCAGATTTCGAGACGTGGTCCGGGTGTCGGGTTTGAGCCGATTTTGGATTTTAGGCTATAAGTTCGTATTTGCTTGTGGAATTTATTCCTTTAGCCTATATTAATTGTATTTTACTGCTTGTTGCTAGATTCAGGACGTTTGGAGACCGATTTGAGAGGCAAAGGCATTTTGGAGTAGAGTTTTAGTCGAAATGAGGTAAGTAACACTTATAAACTTGGTTCTGAGTTTATTAATCCCTGAATTGGTGTTATATAAATTGTTTGGAGGTGACGCACACGATAGTTGACGAGTGTGTGGACGTGCACCATTGAAATTGTGACTTGAATAAATTCTGTGAAGTTGTAAAACTTAAAGAATCATGTTATTATCTGAACATTTCCCACGTGTTAGAGAAATTGAGCTGAGGCTCTTATTAAATATCATGTTTGGGCTATGTGCCGATATTTTGGGACCCATTAGGTCGTGTTTATGTTGAATTAATTGTTTTTAAAATGTACATTTCATACTCAGTCATGCTCATCCATTGTGAGGATATTATATTGAATCAGGGCTGCCCGCCTACAGCAGGACATATCGGCTTATATATTATTATTATTATTATTATTATTATTATTATTATTATTATTATTATAGGATCGGGCTGCACGCCACAGCAGGTCTTATAGGCTTTATTACTATATGGATCGGGGCTGCCCGCCTACAACAAGCTTTATATGCTTTATTATTATTATGGGATCGGACTGCACGCCGCAGTAGGCCATAACGGCTTTACATAGCATTTGGGCTGAAGGAGCCCCTCCGGAGTTTGTACACACCGCCAGTGAGCGTAGATGATTATATATATTCGGGATGGACTACCTAAGGCATGGACTTGCTTCACTTATTTATATATTATAATGAATTTTCCCTGGACATTGATCTTGTGCATATAATTTACATTGGGATAAATTACCCTAGGGATGGATTGGCTTTATATGGTACTGAGTGACTGACTGTCAGTCGATGTGTATATATATATATACGAGATTGAATATCCCTAGGTTGGATTGTCCATAAACAGTACCGAGTGACCGAATAAATTGTGACCAGTATTTACATGAGGTATTTCTACTGAGATGTCATATTCCTCATATGTCACGACCCAAAATCCAACTAGTCGTGATGGTACCTATCCCAACCCACTAGGTATGACAATTATCAACTATCCAATTCCAATGAAATTAATAAGGAAGTTAATTAAAAGAGAATATAGAAAACTAATACAATTCCCCAAGAACAAGTAGTACAAATCATGAACTTCTAAGAATAGAGTATACAAGAATGGTAAAAAGTAAATACATTATTTGTTTGAAAAGTACATAAATAGAGTTTTATGAATATAAGGGTACCATGAACAAGAGGCAGCTACGCCCGAAACGCAGGTACATCTTCGGATTCAGCTCCCAAAGAACACAACAACATCAACAGCCAACATCTGCACGCAAGGTGCAAAAGTGCAGTATGAGTACAACCGACCCCATGTACTCAATAAATAACAAACCTAACCTTAGGTTGAAAGTAGTGACGAGCTTGTACCAAGGTAGGGTCAAATTTCAATAACCAACAATAGTTCATAACAAAATAAAATAAGTAATACCAGAAATAACTCAACAATCAAATGCTCAACCAAACATGATTTCTGAAAATAGTTTTTCCTTTCAAGTACATCAATGAGAACTCAAATCGTTTACCGAAGTTACCAAAAATATGAATAAGTTTGTAAACAATACAACAACAATAACCACACAGTATAATCCCACTAGTGGGGTCTGAGGAGGGTAGTTTGTATGCAGACCTTACCCCTAGCCTAGGGTAGAGAGGCTGTTTCCGATAAACCCTCGACTCCCTCCCTCCAAGAACTCTCCACCTTGATCTTGGGGTGACTCGAACTCACAACCTCTTAGTTGGAAGTGGAGGGTGCTCACCACTAGAGCAACCCACTCTTGTCTAAGTTTGTAAACAATAATTTTCCAAAAATCCTTTCAATAATAAATAAGATGTTTCATTTTTTTTCTAGATAACTAGTGTAAAACAAATGCATCACTATTCCCATCTGTCAAAATGTGTGAGAAATCATGAATGATGTAATACCGTATGGCATGAGGAAAAATACATCTTTATGCATGTATGCCATGTGTGCATTTCAATGCAATGTATCTCAGATATGAACTCACATACTCACACTCTCAGAGTACTCAATCTCACTTTCCCACACATTCCACTCATCATGCTCAATCACTCGGTACTGTATATGGCCAATCCGGCCCAGGGAAGATCCATCCCAGAATATACGAATCAACTGATCATCAGTCACTCAATACCGAGTAGGGCCAACCAACCCGTGGAGAAGATCCATGTCCAGGTATATAATACTTCGGACAAGATCCTTGTCCAGAGAAGATCCATCCCTCAATACTATCAACCACGCTCACTAGGGGTGAACAGATTCCGGAGGGCTCATTCAACCCAAGCGCTATAAAAACGCACAGACAACACACGTGCTGCACGGAAAACTCACGTGCTATATAAATCCTAAAAGGCCTGCTACAGGCGGGCAGCCCCGATCCACATAATAATAATAATTTATATATAAAGCAAATATAGCCTGCTGCGACGTGCAGTCCGATCCCAAAAATATCCTGACAGTCAGGCCCTCGACCTCCCTCAGTCATCAATCCCTCCAGTCTCTCTCACATAGGCTCACAATGTAATGAAATTATCCCAAAAATGATGATATGATATATCAATAAATAACAACAGAGACTAAGATATGATATGCAATGAAATGAATATGACTAAGTATGAAAATTCAATTTAAGCAAATAATTCACAGCAATATGACATCTGTGGGACTCAATAATACTGGCACATAGCCTCAACATGATTGTTAATATGATCCTCAGGTCAATTTCTTTAACGCATAAAACTACATAGAAAATACCAAGATTATGACTACAAAATTCTACGGAACCAATTAGGTCACAATATCTATGGTGCACGCCCACATGCCCATCACCTAGCATGTGCGTCACCTCCCAACAATTCACATAATACATATATTCAGGGTCCATACCCTTATCTCCAAGATTTGAAGAGTTACTTACCTCGAACAAGACGAATCCAATGTCGAGCAAGCTAAACAATGCTCCAGAAATCCCATTGTGGGCGTATAGGAATTAATTCCATATCAAAATACTACTATTTTCCCACAAAATAAAAATTAAACTCCAAAAATCGCCTGTGGAGCCCAAGTCTCAGAATCCGATGAAACTCACAATATCCGACAACTCATCCAATTACAAGTTCAACTATACTAATTTCACCCAATTCCGATTCCAAATAGATGTTCAAAACTCAAAAATCATATTATGAACTTTAGGCCAACAACCCCAATTTCCTCTTTAAATTCATCAACCAATTGCTAAAAATGAATATAGATTCATGGAATATAATCACAAGGGAGTAAAGAACACTTCCCTAAGTTGCGGGGAAATATTCCTCTCCAAAGTCGCCCAAACCGAGCTCCAAAATCCGAAAATGGGTGAAACATCACGAAACCCTGAATTTAAGCTTTTGTCCCAGTGACATACGCATATGCAGACAAGAGGTCGCACCTACAACCCTCGCTTCTGTGAAAAAATGCGCGCATTTGCTAGCCAGGCCGCTTCTCCGATGGCCATGATCGCATCTACTATGCCCGCTTCTGTGCACGTGAACCGCATATGTGGTTGACCAGGTACGTCCAAGCACTCGCATCTGCGGTCCTCATGCCCAGCTCCCTTCACGCTTTTGCAATGGCACTGCCCCTTTTGCAGCTCCGCACCTGCACCCAACACTCCGCAGGTGCGGTCACACCAGAAACAGAAAAATTTTAGCTTTAGCCAAAACATCCAAAATGCTCTGAACCTCATCCGAAATGCACCCGAGCCCCTCGGGACCCCATCGAAATATACTGATAAGTCCCATAACATAACACGGACCTACTTTAGGTCTCAAATTACATCAAACAATGTCACATAGTCCAATTCAAGTCTTATTAACTTTGAAATTTCAAAATTCTACGTACAATGTCGAAACCTATCAAATCAAGTCCGATTTACCACAAATTTTGCACACAAGTCATAATGATATAACATACCTATTCCAATTTCCAGAATCGGATTCCGACCACAATATCAAATAGTCAACCCTCGATCAAACTTTCCAAAAATTCAATTTTTCGCCATTTCAACCCTTATTCCACTACGGACCTCCGAATAATTTTTTGAACACACTCCTAAGTCTAATCCGAGGTCATTTACACATAAGTCAACATCTGGTCAACTTTTCCAAGTTAAGTTTTCAATTATGAGACTAAGCGTCTCATTTCACTCTGAAATCCTTCTAGACCCGAACCAATTACCCCGGCAAGTCATACCACAACTGTAAAGCATAAATTTATCAATAAATGGGGGAACGGGGTTTTAATACTTAAAACAACCAGTCGGGTCGTTACATTCTCCCCCACTTAAACATACGTTCATCCTCGAACGCACCAAGAGTTGTCTCCAAGCCACCAAATCACTATTCCATCTTACCACGCACGTACCTGGGGGTGGTGATTCCACGTCACCCTATTCTATATAGGCCTCACAACACAACATAAGTGAAAGTCATTAATTTAACCTTAACCTATAAACCTTGGAATTCAATTTCCAACCTTCAGAATTTCTTTTCAAGACCCGAATCTCACATCTAAACACCGAATAAGTCTGAACAAGCTGCATAGAGCCATAACTATAACCACGGATATAATCACCTAACATATTACACAACTCGCATACTCGTAGCACCATTCCTGATCATAGTAACTACTCCAAAACTAACCAAGTACTAGTATTAAACCCCATATCGAACCAAACCTCATCCCAAAACCTTCGTACACTGTTGATAATGAATGAAACACGCAGAATATTGTGACCCCTTATTGGATCAACAAGTCATGGAGCTCCCTCGCCCCAACCAGAACCATAATCACTTTCTAAGCTGAATTTCAATATCATCCTCCCAAATATTCCGTAATCAAACCTGATAGTACCCATTCTAGGTCCAATGACCTTATATTATTAAACACAATTATCCCACAGACATGCCATACCAATATAACTCAGAGCCCCAAACCGTGCCATCCGTGCGCCAATACGCAACTATTCAAATGCACTCAGTCATGGAAAATGACTCAAATGAGAGAACTACCCATCAGATTAACAAGTATCGCCACAACGAAATGTTGAAAATCCATCACACACCGTAGAACCATCACACGATTCTAACACAAGGTTCATACCTTAACATAACTTCGCTGCCATGCTTGACCCCATCCAAACGCTGGTCCATATTACACACCTCGAGCCACCCTACTAAAAATCAATAACCACAGAGAAGCAAATGACACAATGCCACACAAAACCTGAAAGAACATAACCAATACGCAATCGATCATGCGATACCCAAATACTCATCTCGCTCGAATTCCGCCATGAGGCCCCCAATAAAACTGCACCATGTGTGCATATAACCAATGAATCACAACTCCTCGTAGCATAGGATAGTAACTCACCGATCATTTCAGAACACGAATAAGCTCAACATCAACCTAATGGAACATCCCTCAACAATAGCAGTATGGAGCCAACCAATCTGACTCGTTGTAGAATACACATCCTAATTCGGCCTACCAATAGACCCCCAAATCAACTCTGGTTACCCACAAATAGATAAATAACCCTCTGAAAACCCACAATGACTGAGTCATATTACATACTATCATCTGGCTAGCTTCGGCCACCATTTCACAGTCCGCAACCATAAAACAATCTGCTCCTGAAAACTCACAATCTCCAAACCCATAGAACACATGAATCACTATTTCTGATTCCATCTTCACCGCCTGAATATCTAACACATCTCTCATACACGATCATCCCATAAGAAATATTTCTACCATTCTTTCATGCCATGTAGCAATGTCTTAAAATCAGCAGTCGATCAACCAGGAAAATGCCGCAATACCTATGAAATATCCATAATTCCAAACATAGTGCGCCTTCTAAAATGTACACTCTACTCACGTAATACCAAATAGTTATAGCATTCATCTAAACATCGAAAACCGTCCATTTTCTCTAAGAATTTTATGACCTCCCTTTCAAAACTAAAACGTGACCTTGCACACGCAAACCATAATCCCACACAACACACTGCATCTATCATGCCATCAGAACTGAATCTCCCTAACTCCACCAAGCCATGCAGGTCACCAAACCCAAGTGTATTGCCACAAGGCACATATAAAAAACCTCCACATCATAAGCACCCAAAGAACCGATCATATCCATTACCATACTGATCCAACCTACTACCTAGTTGTCTTATTTTCTCTGAGTTTCTTCTGAATTTGTCTTCAAATTGATACTTCTGCTTGTTAAAACACCACGATCTTTAACCACACCCTAGCATAGAACCACAACGCCCTAAGGCCCATAAGCCGCTGAATTCCCTCTTAAGTACCCCAAAGCACCACAACCGAGACATTCACTCTAAAAGACCTTATGTGAAATTTAAAAATATTCCTCTTCCCTTTCTTATACTAAAATGTAGAATCCATAGTCATTCAGAATTACCGCAAGTCTCGACACCATCCAATGTAAATAACTGATTCTAGCGATATACAAATCCAAAAATATTTCAATTGCCACATATATTTTTTTTTAATCCATTAGCACCTTCTCGAGAGTAACCCACTTTTCTCAAATCTAAATTGCACTTCCCAAATGGGCTGAAAGACACGTGCCCCATTACCACAATAATACTTAAAGAGGTAATCCTGCCTTAACACCACCAATCAAATTCATACTCTGTGCACACTGCATAATTTACTAATAATAACTCACGCATCCCATGACATTCATATACTCATAAATCTCAATATAACACGTATTTACGAATTTCAGTACTCGATCTCAACCTCTGCAAGTCATAACTAATCCACAAGTATGTCTCAGACCAAAACTAAAATTCAACATATAACCATGAATTGAATTGTCAATAGCAGGCTCTCCCACTTGGGTCAAAGCCATAGATTAAAACACTCGATAACTCACAATATCCATACTCTATTATTGTCATGTTATCGCAGTCAGTACAACGAAAATTCTTCTCAAGCTCATACAACGCCAACCATAAAAATACCTCAATTGTCCGCTAAGCTAGCATTCATTCTCTTAACACTCAAGTCAACTTTCTCAACCAGATTCAAATTCAAATCTCAACACATATGCCCTACTAGCAAAAAAGAAACTCTCCACTCATATTATAAGGAACACACCTATATAGATTACTCCGCAGGGGATAACCCACCTGCTTAGCCTCAAATTGGTATCTTGTTATATCCTTTCGCAGTCAGAATTACTATGCAATCACTTAGTCTATCTAAGTCCAAACTCACTAACCAGACATGAGAATTTAATTTGTCCCAAAATTTAAGAACATGAAAGATCCTTCAAAACAGTAATACTCGAGACTGTACATTACACCTAAATGAAAATCAAGCACCCAATGGCCTTTACTTTACATTTCAAGGAAACACTTCTCGTCTGATTCAAATCATCTTAACACATCCCGCAGTTACATGATACTCATTACAAAGCCATTTCACTGCTAATCGAGCCACAAATTCCACTCGTAGGGACATTACCGGACATATGAGTCCAAATGTACAAGTTACAACTGAAGCTATCTAGCTTAAGCTGTGGTATAACCATGGCCTCAAGTCCTCCAGACTGGCCCATCACTAAAACACAGAATACACATCTCGAACCTCGTTCATAGAATCACAAGCCTGTGATGCACAACTGATACCGAGCGCTCTTGTGCGCATATGAATGCGTGGAAGAAATTCAAAGAGTTATCTCTCAAGCTGAATCAATTTCGCACGATAAGGAAAGAAAAATGGGAAGTATATATCCTAAATGCCATGTAGCCTCTCAAAGATAGGTATGGACGACATCATACCGATCCACAAGGCTCTACTAGACACTTGCTCATGACTTGTAGAAACTATGAACCTAAGGCTCTGATACCACCTTGTCACAACCCAAAATACAACTAGTCGTGATGGCACCTAACCCAACCCGCTAGGTAAGCCCATTTTCAACTATCCAATTCCAATGAAATTAATAAGGCAATTAATTAAAAGAAAATATATAAAACTAATACAATTCCCCAAGAACTGGTAGTTCAAATCATTAGCTTCTAAGAATAGAGTATACAAGGCTGGTATGAAGTGAATACATCATCTGTTTGAAAGTACATAAACTTAGTTTTATGAATCTAAGACTACCACGAACAAGAGGCAGCTATGACCGGAATGTAGGTACATCGTCGGATCCAGCTCCCAACGAACACAACAACATCATCTACATGCAAGATACAGAAGTGTAGTATGAGTACAACCAACCCCATGTACTCAATAAGTAACAAACCTAACCTTAGGTTAAAAGTAGTGATGAGCTTGTACCAAGATCGGGTCAAATTTCAATAACCAACAATAGTTCATAACAAAATAAAACAAGTAAAACCAGAAGTAACTCAACGATCAAATACTCAACCAAACATGATTTTTGAAAATAGTTCTGCCTTTCAAGTACATCAATGAAAACCCAAATCATTTACCGAAGTTACCAAAAATATGAATAAGTTTATAAATAATAATTTTCCAAAATTCCTTTCAATAATTAATAAGATGTTTCATTTTCTTTCTAGATAACCAGTGTAAAAAATGCATCAGTGTGCCCATCTGTCAACATGTGTGACAAATCATGAATGATGTAATACCGTACGACATGAGGAAAAATACATCTCTATGCATGTATGTCGTGTATGCATGTCAATGCAATGTATCTCAGAGATGAACTCCCATACTCACACTCTCATAGTACTCAATCTCACTTTCTCACACATTCCACTCATCAAGCTCAATCACTCGGTACTATATATGGCCAATCCGGCCCAGGGAAGATCCATCCCGGAATATATGCATCAACTGATCATCAGTCACTCGGTACTGAGTAGAGCCAACTAGCCCATGGAGAAGATCCATCTCAAGGAATATAATACTTCGGACAAGATCCATGTCTAGGGAAGATCTATCCCTCAATAATATAAACCAAGCTCACTAGGGGTGTGCAGACTCCGGAGGGGATCCTTCAGCCCAAGCGCTATAAACCGCATGGACAACACACGTGCTGCACGGAAAGCTCATGTGCTATATAAAGCCTAAATGCCCTGATGCAGGCGGGCAGCCCCGATCCACATAAAAATAATAATTTATATATAAAGCAAATATGGCCTGCTGCGACGTGCAATCCGATCCCAAAAATATCCTGACAGTCAGGCCCTCGGCCTGCCTCAGTCATCAATCTCTCCAGTCTCTCTCTCATGGGCTCACAAGTCATGAAATTAGCCCGAAAATGATGATATGATGTATCAATAAATAACAACAGAGACTAAGATATGATATGCAATGAAATGAATATGACTGATTATGAAAATTCAATTTAAACAAATAATTCATAGCAATATGACCTCTGTGGGACTCAATAGTACTGGCACATAGCCTCAACATGATTTTTAATATGATCCCCAGGTCAATTTCTTTAACGCATAAAACTACATAGAAAATGCCAAGATTATGACTACAAAATTCCATGGAACCTATTAGGTCACAATTTGTATGGTGCACGCCCACATGCCCATCACCTAGCATGTGCGTCACCTCCCAACAATTCACATAATACATATATTCAGGGTTCAGACCCTCGACTCCAAGATTAGAAGAGTGATTTATCTCGAACAAGACGAATCCAATGCCGAGCAAGCTAAACAATGCTCCAGAAATCCCATTCTGCGCGTATCAACTTCTGAATGTCTCGAATATAGCCACAATAAATTTGATTCATTCCACACAATTTATAGGAATTAATTCCATATCAAAATACTAATATTTTCCCACAAAATCTGATATTACACTAAAAAAATTGCCTGTGGGGCCCACGTCTCGGAATCTGACGAATCACACAAAATCCGATAACCTATCCAAGTACAAGTTTAACCATACTAATTTCACCCAATTCTGACTCCAAATCGATGCTCAAAACCCAACAATTCATAATATGAACTTAAGGCCAAGACCCCCAATTTACTCTTTAAATTCATCAACTATTTGCTAAAAATGAAGATAGATTCATGGAATATAATCACAAAGGAGTCAAGAACACTTACCCCAAGTTGTGTGGAAAAACTCCTCTCTAATGTCACCCAAACTGAGCTCCAAAATCTTAAAATGGGTGAAAAATCATGAAATCCCGAATTTAAGCTTCTACCCCAGCGACTTCCGCATCTGCGGACAAGAGGTCACACCTGCAACCCTCGCTTCTGCAAAAATATGTGCTCATTTGTGATCCAGGTCGCTTCTGCGATGGCCATGGTCGCATCTGCAGTGCCCGCTTCTGCGCACGTGAACCGCATATGCCGTTGTGCAGGTGCGTCCAAGCACCCGTATCTGCGGTCCTCATGCCTAGCTCCCTTCACGCTTCTACGATGGCACTGCCGCTTTTGCGGATCCTCACCTATGCCCAACACTCCGCAGGTGCGGTCACACCAGAAACAGAAAAATTCCAGCCTTGGCCAAAGCTTCCAAAATGCTCTGAACCTCATCCGAAACTCACCTGAGCCCCTCGGGACCCCGTCCAAATATACCGACAAGTCCCATAACATACCACAGACCTACTTGAGGTCTCATATTACATCAAACAATGTCAAAATCATAAATCATACTCCAATTCAAGCCTAATTAACTTTGAAATTTCCAAATTCGCAGACTTTGTCTCTCTTCCTATTTAGTTATTGTTCTATTTTATATTTTTCAGACGATGATTTTTATCAGTCAGATTTGTATTCATTTAGATGCTCTTGTACTCAGTGACACCGGATTTTGGGGAGTGACTTTATCTATATTGTGAGAATTTTTCCGTTGGATTTAAATAATTGTTTTCAAACCTAAAAGATATGGTTGTTTATTGAGATTATCGGCTTGCCTAGTAGTGAGATAGGCGCCATCACGACAGGTGAGATTATGGGTCATGATAGGGTTTGGGCGATTTCAGAGGCATTTTTCACGAGTTTGAGTTGGGTAAGTATTCTTTATCCGAAATTAGTTATATTTCATGATTTCACACTCATTTACCTCATGAATGTGTGAATTTATGGAAGCAAAATCAGATTTTTAATAAATCTTCCAAAAATGAAAATATAAGATTTGAAAGCCAATCTGATGTCGGAATTCGATAATTTTTGTATGTTGAACTCGTATCGGAATGGGTGTTTGGATTTCGTGAGTTTTCCGGGTTTCGAAATGTGGGTCCCACTATCAATTTTTAAAATGAATTTCGGATTATAATCCGGATAATTATTAAATTCATATGGAATTAATTCCTACGATTTGTATTGCGTATAATGAATTGTTTATGACTAGATTAGAGGCTTTCAAACACGAATTCGCTAGGCAAAGGTTTATTGAAATCTTGAATTTGGTTGCGAATCGAGGTAAGTGTCGTGGTTAACCTTGACTTGAGAGAATACAACCCTTTTATTATTGTTGCGTGAATTTCATGTGTAACGACATATAGGCAAGGTGACGAGTGCCTATACATCGTCAAATTGATTGTTTGCACATTTATCTGGAAATCATAAATTATTTTAAATCATAAATTAATTATTATATTAATTATTTCTCTCATATTCCTGGTTCAATATTATGCCTTGAATCCATGTTATATTTGCTACATGCCTATTTGATTTATGTGACTTAACTATTTTTTGACATTTAGCATACTAAATATTAAATTTCCTATTTTCTCCTTAATTTTCACAATTAATTGCTACTTATCATCACATGTTTCTAAATATTATTATTATATGCTTGTTGTCTTATAATTTCATATTAATTGATACATTTATTGGAAAATTTTCTTTTATAAGTATTGGTAAATTATATTATTAAGGAGCGGGTTGTACGCCGCAATAGAAATGAAAGTGAATATATTGGAGGAGTGGGTTGCACGCCACAAGAATTGATTGAAAGTGAATATATTAGAGGAGAGGGTTGCAAGCCGTAACAGAATTGCTTGAAAAGATATATTAAGGATCGGTTTGCATGCTGCAACGGAAATTGAATATGAAATTATTGTGGGATCGGGTTGCAAGCCGCAACGGAAAGTGATTTAAGTAATAATTGGATATGACTGCCGAGTTGGCTTGATTGTTGCTATGATTTACTGGTTTAATTTCTATTCATGTTCTCCTATATTGTTGTTGTTGTTGTTATTATTATTATTATTATTGCGTACAGGTTAATGTAAGTGACCTGCCTTAGCCTCATCACTACTTCGTCGAGGTTAGGCTTGGCACTTACTGGGTACATGAGGTCGGTTGTACTCATACTACACTCTGCACTTCTTGTGCAGATATCGATGTTGGTCCTAGTGGCGTACAGTAGATTTGCTCGGATTCAGCTATCCACAAGAGACTTGAGATATAGCTGCACGGCGTTTGCAACTCTGAAGTCCTCATCTACTTTACTTTAGCTGTGTATTTCTTTCAGACAACTTTATTTTTATTCAGACCCTTATTTGTATTATTCTAGTAGCTCGTGCACTTGTGACACCAGTTCTAGGATGGTATTTAGACATCGCTATTATTATGGTTTACTCACTTTATTTCATATTTTATTCCAGTTATTAGTTTCTTTATTATTAATTAAATTAAATTGTTAAAAAAAATGGTTGAAAGTATTCTAATGATGGCTTGCCTTGCAAATGAAATGTTAGGCGCCATCACGGTCTCGAAGGTGGGAATTTCGGGTCGTAATAGGTAAAATGATTTGGGAGTGGGAAAACAATAAAATTATATGTAAATTAGACATAATAAATGCAGAATATATAATTAAGACAGCCTCAATAGAAGCTACAAATCAAGATTTAGAATATTTTAAAATTCAAATTAAAGAACTTATGAATAGGTGTAATGACCCAACCGGTCATTTTAACATTTAGAAACCCGTTCCCAAAAATAAAACTCCCCAAACATGCTTTTATTAATTTATGACTTGCGGGGATGGTTGGTTCGGGATTTGGAAGTGTGTGGGTTGAAATCGGAACACTTGGTTCCTTAAGTTAGCTTTAAATGGACAAGTTTGACTTCGGTCAACATTTTGATAAAACGACCCCGAAATCGGGATTTGACGGTTCCAATAGGGTCGTATGATGATTTTGGACTTGGGCGTATGTCTGAATCGGGTTTAGGATAACCCGGGAGCGTTTGACGCTTAATAGTAAAAATCAACTATTTGAAGGTTTAAAATTCTTTAAATATGGTTTGGAGTAGGATTTTGAGTAATTGAAGTCCGTTTGGAATTCCAAGTTTGGGAATAGTTCCGTATAGTGATTTAAGACTTGCACGCAAAATTTCATGTCATTCCAAATAGTTTAAGTATATTTTGGCGCATTGGAAGTAATTTGAAGAACCTGAAATTTTTATGTTTGAATCAATTAGGTTTAGGGTATGATTCTTAGATTTGATGTTGTTTTACGCGTTCCGAGAGTTCGAGCGAGTCCGTTTTATGATTTCAAACCTGTTGGTATGTTCAGGCGGGGTCCCGGGGACCCCGAGTGTCAATCGGACGAGGCTCGAACCAAGTTGGAAGTTGGGAGCCAAAACTGAAGCTCCCAGCTACTATCAGAATCACACCTGCGCTTGGCCAGTCGCAGGTGAGACATTCGCAGATGCGACAGAAGCTCGCAGACGCGACACTCGCATATGCGAGATTTTTTCGCAGAAGCGGAAAAGGGAAGGGGGCAATCGACCGCAGATGCGGAGAATTTGCGCACCTGCAAACGCGCAAGTGCGAAGGAGGTTGCGCAGAAGCGACCTTGGCCTAGGCGAGTGAAACTCGCACCTGCGAGGATTTTCTGTAGGTGCGAAAGCCGCAGGTGCATTCCAACCTCTGCAGGTGCGAAAGACCTGTTTGGAAGAAAGCTTAAAAGAACGAGAATTTACCATTTTTCCCTATTTTCTTCCATTCTTGGGTGATTTTGGAGCTTTTTGAGAGGAGATTTCGACTAACAACATGGAGGTAAGTTAATTCTACACCCCTTGAGTTAAATACATAGATTTTAAGTGGATTATAACTAGTAAATCTTAGAAATCAAAGGTTTAGGTGAAAAACCTAAATTTTTATAAAAATAAAATTTTAACCACGAAAATAGTTATGGAATTGGGTAGAAATTATATATTTGAGTTTTTGAGATTATGGGTAACGTTTTCATCCGAACATTTCCTGAATTCGGGCATGTGAAACCGGGGTGAATTTTAGGAATTTTACCATTTTGGATATGGTAATTTATTAATAGATGAATTTCGAATTATGGAACATATATTAATTATTTTATATAACTTTTGGATTTTTCGGCATTGAATCGAGAATTTTACGCGACGTGGTAATCGAAAGTGGACTTTGAGATGAGGTAGATCTATTGTCTAATCTTGTGAGGGGAAAATTATCCTATAGGGATTAAATAGAATAACTGTTGCTAATTGCGGAGGCTACGTATGCACGAGGTGACAAGAGTCCGTGCGTAACTATTATAAATGCTAAAGTCCTAGTAGTTTAGGTCTCAAAGCATGAATTACTTGTGTAAATTGTATTCCTTGATTAATTAATATTAATTGATATATATGAATATATTTTGAATTGTTTAATAAAGTTATTAATGGATGTTAATCTCATATGCTTGATTTTATGTTTAAATCAATTAATTGTTAAAAGAAATTGTTCTCCTCCCGAATTTATCTCATAATAAATATACTCTCCTTCCGGAGGTACACAAAAAAATATCCTTCTTTCTTGTGGAGCGGGCCGAATGCCTCGGTAGGATAGATGCATCTATGGATCGCGCCGCACGTCCCTCGTCAGTGTACACGACACTCTAGATCGGGTCGTACGTCCTCGACAGAAATCGTGCTTAATAATAATAATTACACGATACTTTAATAGTTTATTTCAGCTTGCGAAGCTAATTGATAAATTGGAGAATACTTGAAATTTAATGAATTATTATTCTTGCTTGTTAAAGAATTAATTGTTATTCCTATAAATGATATTTTATTGATAAATTGGAAATTATTTGAATTGAAGGAATTTAATTAATATATTGAGAATGGTTGCATTTGAAGGAATTTGATTATTTCCGTTGATTAAATAAATTATTTTAAATTCTGTAAATCATGCTGATTTAAATATCCTAGTTCTATTTCAATTATTATTATTGACACATAGTGAGTGTCAAAGTCGGCCATCTCGTCTCTACCACTTCGAGATTTGGCTTGATACTTACTGGATACACGTTGTTTACGTACTCATACTACAATTGCTGCACTTTTTATGCAGGAACTGAGGCAAGTACTAGTGGGGACCTATCGTCTTACACCCACATTATCCAGGGGCATAGTGGTAAGCTATTTTTCTGATCCGTTCTGCAGCTACTAGTGTCTCTCCTTGTATTTTTCATTCTATCTATTTTTATTTCAGACATTATTTGAGGTTTTGTATAATCTACTAGATGCTCGTATACTTGTTACACCAGGTCTTGGCACACACATTGTTAGAATTTGGGTTTTATTATTTCTCTTGGTTTTAAATTTTATCAATAAATGCTTAATTTATTAAGTTGGCTTGCCTAACCATATTATTGGGCGCCATCACGACCTATAGGTAAAATTGAGTAATGACATTATGTGTAATAAGGACATTTTCAATGGTTAGTAGTGCCATTTGGACTAAAAACAGCTCCACCTATATTTCAAAGAAAAATGGATAGTATATTTGGAGAATACAATAGATATGTTTTAGTATATGTAGATGACATATTAGTATTTAGTAGAGACATAAAAGAACATTTAGGACATTTACAAACATGTTTTAGATTATTTATAGATAATGGAATAATAATTAGTAAGAAGAAGATGGAATTATGTAAAAGTTACATAAATTTCTTAGGAGTATTTTTGGGAGATGGAAATATTAAATTCCAATCCCATATAGCTAAAAAAAAAAGCCTTAGAAATGCCAGACAAATTAAATAATATTAAAGAATTACAAAGGTTTCTAGGAATAGTAAAATATGCAAGAAGTTTTATAAAAGATTTAGGAAAAATAGCAGGACCTTTATATGCTAAGACATGCTCTACATGACAAAAACATTTTAATTCAGAAGATATAAAATTGGTGCAAAAAATTAAAGATAAAATAAAATATATTTCTGATTTAAACATGCCATTAGAAATAAACTATTTAATTATAGAAACAAATGGAAGTTTTGAAGGATGGGGAGCAGTATTAAAAGCAAAATTCAATAAATACAGAGATAAAAATAAAGAGAAAATATGTGCTTATCAAAGTGGTAAATATAAAGAAAAAGGAAATATGAGTAGTATAGATGCGGAAATCTTAGCTGTAATATATGGACTAAATAGTTTCAGACTCTATATATTAAATAAACCAGAAGTATTAATTAGAACTGACTGTGAAGACATAGTTAAATTTCACCATAAGATAAATGCTAAAAATAGTAGTAGACGGAGATGGTTAAACTTTATTGATACGATATCAATCTATAATTTAGTCTTTGAACATATTAAGGGAAAAGATAATAATTTAATTGATCAGTTAAGTAGGTTAAAAATTACTGTTAATTAATAGACATATTTTACATTTACAGCATGAGACCAACAGTTTCCAAGACTGGAGACAAGGAAAAAGGCATCAAAGCCTCACCCTCAGACACGTATTCCCAGACAATGTTAGTGTGATGACCCAAAAATGTCATCTTTAATTTAAACGTTAATTTCTGTGTTCTATGAAGATGTTGAGAGCTTACCTGCTATGAGTTACGTATCACCTGAATAGTTGATGTTAATGGCGTTCCTTTTCTAGTAATATATTGCTTATGATACCACTATCAGTATTATTTTCATGTTGTGTTACGTTGATTGGACTATGTATGTGTTGTTAGGATTGGTTTCTGGGATTCTCTGGCAGGTGGATAGGCCCAGTACGAATTCCGCGTTAATGAAACTTTTCACAGGAAATTTTGGGAGTTAGTAAAAATTCGGGAAATTGAAATGGGTGAAAGAAGAGATAAGTTATGTTATGTGTTTGGGGGCGAACTCTACTTCTCATTTGAGGATTATTAATATTATGGATACCAATTGGATATGATAATAAGTGTACGAGGTATATTATAAGTGATTTGAGGTTTAAGGAGAGTCCTAAGTCTAAGTCAAGTTTGAAAATTTCATAATAGACTAAAGTTTCAAATAGGTACGTACAGAATAGTTATGCGATCGCGAAATTGCTTCTGCGACCACAAACTGATCACAGAATGGACATGAACAGCCCAGTTTTGGGCACCTATTTTTGCGACCATTGTGCGGCTCGCATACCCATTCTACGGGCCATTATGCGACCAGAGATCCGATTTCGGAGGGTTAATTCTCCTATTTTCATAACCGGACCCAATTTTGATAAATAGGCTTTGGGGCTTATTTTGGGGAAATTATCTGATGATTTTAGAGACAAGTTAGAGTGTTTTAGAGAGAGGAAGAAGCTCAAGTTCTTTGTTGATCAAAAAACATTTGTTCAAGCTTTGAAATCCAACAAGAAAATATCACAAGATCTTCACCCAAGAGATAAGGTTCTAACCCATATTCTTCAATTTCGAGTTTGGATAAATGATGGGTTATTGTGAGTGTAATTCTTGCATGTGAGAGTATTACTTATACATGTTTATACCAATAAGGTTATGGAAAGATTGTTGAGTTCAAATGGGTAAAGATTGGAATGAAAATGGTAGAAATTTTCAAACAAAACTTTAATTGAGGATTTGGACGACAATCCGATGTCGGAATTCGATAATTTTTATATGGTTGAATTCGTATCGGAACGGGTGTTCGAATTTTGTGAGTTTTTTAGGGATTCGATATGTGGGTCCCACTGTTGATTTTTAAATTAAATTTCGGATTTTAACTTGAAAAAATTTATAATTTCGTATAGAATTAGTTCCTACGATTCGTGTTAAGTATGTTGAATTTTTTATTACTAGATTTGAGGATATCAGACACAAATTCGCGAGGCAAAAGTTTATTGGATTCTTGAATTTGGTTGCAAAGCGAGGTAAGTGTCGTGGTTAACCTTGACTTGAGGGAATATAACCCTTGAATTATTTGCTATGTGAATTTCATGTGTAACGATGTATAGGCAAGGTGACGAGTGCCTATACTTTGTCAAATTAATTGTTTGCTGAATTATTTAAACATCTTAAATTATTTTAAGACACGAATTAATTGTTGTAATAATTGTTTCTCTCCTATTACTTGTCATATATTAATTCTTGAATTCCTGCAATAATTGTCACATTCTTATTTGATTTATGTGTCTTAATAGCTACTTGACATTTAGCATATAAAATATTATACTGTTTATTTTCTCCATAATTTCCACAATTAATTGCTACTTGTCATTATTTGTTTCATAAATAAATTATAATTATTGTATGCCTTGATGCTTAATAGTTTTTCATTGAACGTGGTATTTATTGGAGTATTTTTATTGCATTTAAGAGTTGTTAAAGTATATGGGGGGATCGGGTTACACGCCGCAACAAAAATGAAAATAAATATATTGGGGGATCGGGTTGCACGACGCAACAGAATTATTTAAAGTTTATATTGGGCGATCGGGTTGTACGCTGAAACAGATTTATTTAAAGTTTATATTGTTGGAGCGGGTTGCACGCCACAACGGAAATATATTGGGAAATTATATTGTTGGGGCGGGTTACACTCCGCTTTGGAAATTGATTGAAATAATAATTGGTTATGACTACCGAGTTGACTTCAACTGTTAAAAATGAGTTACCTGATTTATTTTTATTATTCTTGTTATTATTATTGCGTACAGGTTAATGTAAGTGACATGCCTTAGCCTCGTCACTATTTCGTCGAGGTTAGGCTCGACACTTACCAATACATGGGGTCGGTTATACTGATACTACACCATGCACTTCTTGTGTAGATTTCGGAGTTGGTCCCAGTGGCGTACTGTAGATTTGCCCGGATACAGCTACCAGTGGAGACTTGAGCTATAACTGCACAACGTTCGCAATTCTAAAGTCCTCTTCTATCTTATCTCAGCTATGTATTATATTCTAAATAGCTTGAATTTATTTCAGATATCGCGAGTATTATGGAATATTCACTTTATTTCAGACTTTATTTTTGCATTTGTTTTCTTGTTATTAATTAATTTAAAATTTTGTTTTAAATGGGTAATTATATTCTAACGTTGGGTTGCCTAGCAAGTGAAATGTTAGGCGCCATCACGATCCCGAATGTGGGAATTTCGGGTCATGACAGTTAGGTACTCTTTTATTTAAGCCACAAACATTAGTAGAACAGACTGGCATTGATAGAATACATTTTGGGAAATATAATTTAATATTCTTTTTACCATCAAATATGCCATTTAGAGTTTTACTAGAATGTGTCATATATAGACCACAAAGGTGTTTGATTGAAAATTTATGGATAACATATAATACAAAAGACACCAAATATTTCACAGCATCTCTTAATGCTTTAGGAAAATATTTTACATACAAAAACCAAGAAATGTTTTTGAAATATTATGTAGTTATACACGTAAAGAAAAATGGTATTTTTCAAGCATGGTTAGAAGTACTGGACTCTATGAAAGATTTCGAAAAACCTCTATTCAAAGGTTTTAATGATTTTGCTGAAGCACTAAACTATGCAAGAGGAGTATTAAGACCAAATTATTATATTTCTCCAGCACTAAGACAAAACCCAGAAAAACCCCCTCAATATAACATCCAAAAGGATACAAACAAGATAATATTTTGTGATCATTGTTCATCGATGACCAAAGCCTTCAAAAGACTCAACCAAAATAATGAGTCCATAGAATAATAAAAGTCAAGACTAATGGAGCAGGTTAAAATATTAGAGCAAAGAGTCCAAGCAGTAAAGTTTAAGTTGGCACAATCTTAGACTCAAGTGGTCTCTCAGACAAGGTATAATTCACGGCAATTGAGTTCTCCATCTCAATTTCAAAATAAAATGGATGAGAAGCGTGTGCATTCCCCAATGAATTTAAAGAAATCCACTGTATCGGATGAAGATACAGCTAGTCCGGCTCAAATGTGTAACGACCCGGGCGGTCGTTTTGAGAATTTACGTCTCTTTCAATGGCTTAAGGTCTCAAGCAGCTTCGTATTAGGTGGTATGACTTGCGTGTGTCGTCGAGTTCGGTTTTTGGATGATTCGGGGTCAATTTGAAAGAAAGATTCTTGTTTTAGAAGCCTAAGCAATAAGAGTTGACCAGAATTTGACGTTTGTATAAACGACTCAGGAACGGAGTTTCGACGGTTCCAATAGCTCCGTAGGGTGATTTTGGTTTTAGGAGTGTGTTCGAATGTTGAATTGGAGGACGTAGGTCATTTTTACGTCATTTGGCAAAAGTTGGAAATTTGATGATTTTTGGGAAGCTTGACCGGGAGTGGACTTTTTGATATCGGAGTTGGATTCATATTGAGGAAGTTGGAATAGGTCCGTAATGTCAATTATGACTTGTGTGCAAAACATGGGGTCAATCAGACAGGATTTCATAGGTTTCAGCATCGGTTGTAGAAGTTTAAAGTTTCAACATTCATTAAGCTTGAATTGGAGTGCGATTCATGTTTTTGTTGTTGTTTGATGTGATTTGAGGGCTCTACTAAGTTCGTATGGTATTTTAGGACTTCTCGGTATGTTTGGTTGATGTCCTGGGGGCCTAAAGTTGATTTTGGGTGGTTAACAGATCATTTGGAGTTGTGCTGAAATTGCTAAAGCTTTCCTGCTTCTGGTGTCAACGCACCTGTGGTGAGGTTCTCCGTAGGTGTAGACACACACGTGCGAGAGGAAGGTCGCAGATGCAGCCCTGGTCTAGGTAGTCAGTGGTCGTAGGTACGACATAAGGACCGTAAAAGCGGAGCCGCTCCTATAGATGGGTAATCGCAGAAGCGGAGAATGAGCTGGGTTAGGAGTCCGGAGAAGAGGTCTATATCCATAGGCACGCACTCGCAGATGCGGCCATTTGATCGCAGAAGCGGACCCATGTGTGTTAAGTCAAATCCGCACCTGCGATGGTGTCACGACCCGAAATCTCACCTGTCGTGATAGCGCCTATCTAAATACTAGGCAAGCCGACAATCTCAATAAACCACCATACCTTTTAAGTTTAAAACATAATATTTAAATTCAGCAGCAGAAATCTCACAAATACAAATATAAACACTCCAAAAATCCGGTGTCACAGAGTACATGAGTATCTAAATGATAATAAAGCCAGACTGATTAAACACTATCTGAAATTATAGAACAATACAATAACTTAACAAATGAGAGTCAAGGTCAGCGGACTCAAGGCAACTACCTTGATTGTCTCCAACTGATAGCACTCTCAGATCTAACAGTCTCCGTATCCGAAAGCACATGGATCTACACACGAGGTGCAAAGTGTAGTATGAGTACAACCAACTTAATAAGTAACAAAACTAACATGTGTGCTGAAAGTAATGACGAGCTCCACAGGTACAGTTTAATACATAAATAATGGAACATAAATGAAGGCATGCTTTCAAGTTCAATAGTTAAACTCAGTACAAGCAAAAATAGATCAATACTGCATGATATGAGGAATATGACATCTCAGTGGTAAGACCTCATGTACTACTAGACACAAATCATACGGTCACTTGGTACTGTTTATGGCCAATCCAGCCCAGGGATATTCCATCCCGTATATATGTATATACACATCGACTGACAGTCAGTCACTCAGTACCGTATAAGCAAATCCAGCCCTGGGAAATTCATTCCCAAATGTAGATGATACAGACCAGATTCATGTCCAGGAAAATTCATGATAATATAAACAAGTAAGGCAAGTCCATTTACAACGATATCCATCCCGAATATATAATCATCTACGCTAAAAATATAAATAAATAAGGCAATTCCATGCCTTGGGAAATCTACCCCGAATATATAATCATCTATGATGACTGTGCGGGGTGAAGACTCCGGAGGGACTCCTTTAGCCCAAGCCTGATATAAAGCCGATGTGGCCTGCTGCAGGCGGGCATCCCCGATCCATATAATAATAAAGCCAATACGGCCTCCTGCGGCAGGCAACCCCGATCCAGAACAATAAAGCCTATAAGTCCTGCTGCGGCGTGCAACCCGATTCCATAATAATAATAATAATAATATAGTCGATATGCCTGCTGTAGGCGAGCAGCCCCGATCATATAAATATCCTCACAACGGGTGAGCATGACTAAGTATGAAATGTATATTTTAAAATAATTAATTCAACAACAACACGACCCTATGGGTCCCAACACGTGAAGGATATGCGAATAATAACATGATTCTTTAATTTTACAACATCACAGGATTTATTCAAGTCACCATTTCTATGGTGCACATCCACACGCTCACCACCTATCGTGTGCGTCACCTCCAAACAATTTATATAACACCAGACTCGGGAATTCATAACCTCAAAACCATGTTTTGAAGTGTTACTTACCTCAAACCGTGTAATTTCTTACTCAGCAATGCCTTTGCCTCGCGTATCGGCCTTCAAACACCTCGAATCTGGTCATAAATAATTCAATTCAGTCAAAACGAATTATAGGAATTATTCCATATGAAAATGCAGATTTCCCATCAAAATCCGAAATTTCACCCAAAATGTTGCCCGTGGGGCACACATCTCGGAACCCGACAAAAGTTTTAAAATTCGAAAGCCCATTCAACCATGAGTCTAACCATACAAATTTTACCAAATTCCGACATGAACTTGACCTCCAAATCCTCAAATCTTATTTTCAAATCCCTAGATCCAAATTCACGATTAACACCTCAAAATCATGTAATCTAGTCATATTATTTGATGATAATTCAATATTTTAGAGTAGAAATGATCACAAGTGACTTACCTCAAGATTTCCCGTGATTTCTTGCTCAAACATCGCCCCAAGTCATGTTGTTTTGTCCAAAAATATTGAAATGAGCTAAAAAAAAAAAGGAACTGATAAATAAAAATACTTATGGTCCCTAAAAGTGCCAATTTTGGTCGCTAAAGGTGCGCACCAGAACCTGTTGCACAAAAAATATTTATTTTCACTAAAAAGGCTCCAACTCCATCACACGAAGTCGGAATTTGACGATTATTATTTCTATGAGTCATAAATAATAATACAAACCTAGTCCTTCAATCGAAACTCAATTCAGAGCTCATTTGCTCAACGCGATACCAATTTTGCTCATTAAACAATTAACTCATGTTTCGCGCTAAAAACCCAATTGCGACTTGATGAAATTAGACCAAACTTTCCAAATCATTCCTATAATTCATTATCAAACTCACGGAATTCTCAAAATTGAATTTCGATCTCTAGAACTAAAAATGGACCTTTGAATAATTACATGCTTATACTGAAAACATCAAACTCTTCCAAAACTCTTCCCCGACATCCTGTAGTGTATCAACCATAACTTATTGTACCCAAATCCAACTGCCAAATGATTTAAATTTCTGAAACTCCAACTACCAAATGGTTTATTTTTGAAAACTAGATACAAAGGGCTACAACTTTCATTTTTTGATCATCGCCAAATTCCTTATAGATTACGAGATATAAGCTTCCAAAGTCAGTCATGTGTAGCAAAACTTTCTGCGATGCACATTGCTATAGCAAAATAACCAGCAGTTTAAAGTGGCCTAGAAATGGTCTGAAACTACTCCGAAACTCACCCAAGCCCTTTGGGACCCCATCCAAACATTCCAACAAGTCTCAAAATATATTATGGACTTAGTCGAGGCCTCAAATCAGATCAAACAACACTAAAATAACGAATCGCACCCCAATTCAAGCCTAATGAAACTAAGAAATTCCAAATTCTATATTTGATGCCGAATCCTATCAAATCAACTCTGATTGACCTCAACTTACAGGCTCGAAAATCTCTCTTCACCTAGGAATCCTAACTTGGTATGCAAGATCAAGAAAGTGATTTATGTTATGGCCTCTGGCAAGCTAAAGCAGGCACCAAGAGCTTGGTTTGAAAGGTGCCACTAGTATGTATACGAGCAGAAATAGGAGTAGAGAAAGTAGCCGATTTTCAAATAAGTAAATCGGTTTGCACACAAGTCATAAATGACATAACGGAGTTGTTCCAATTTTCAGAATCGGATTTCAATCCCGATATCAAAAATTCAACTCTCCGGTCAAACTTTCAAACTTATATTTTCTATTTTCGCCATTTCAAGCCTAATTTAGCTACAGACCTCAAAATAAATATATTGACACACTCCTAAGTCTGAAATCACCATACAGAGCTATTGGAACCATCAAAATTCTATTTTGTGGTCGTTTACACTTAATTCACCATCCGGTCAATTATTTTTACTTAAGCTTTCAAAACAAGAATTGTTCTTTCAATTAAATCCTGAATCATCTGAAAATAAAACTTGACCACCCTCGCAAGTCATAATACACATTTCAAAGCTTCTCGAGACCTTAAGCCACCAAACAGAATGCTAATTCTCAAAATGACAAGTCGGGTCGTTACATTCTTCCCACTTAAACATACTTTCATCCTCGAACGTGCAAAGAGTTGTCCCTAAATTTTCAAATCACTATTTCACCTTATCACGCACATACCCGGGGGTGATCCCACGTCAACCTATTCCATATAGGCCTGGCGACACCACATAACTGAAAATTACTAATTTAGCATTAGCCCATAAACCTTGGAATCCAATTTCCAACATCCAAAAATTTCTTTTCGAGACCCGAATCTAAAATCTATAATCTATCTATAATCTGTATGAGTTTTGTAATGACCCGACCGGTCGTTTTGAGCTCTAGCATGTCATTTAGTGGTTTGATACCCTGAGCAGCTTCACTTTAGGAATTATGACTTGTACGCGTGGTCGGAATTTAATTTCGGAAAGTTCAGAGTCGATTTAGAAAGAAAATTCTAATTTTGAAAGCCTTAAGTTGGAGGAATTAACTAAAGTATGATTTTTGAGTAAACGACCTTGAAATCCGGATTTGAAGGTTCCAACAGGTTCGTATGATGATTTTGGACTTAGGAATATGTCCGGAGTGGGTATTGGATGATTCGGGAGCGTTTCGACGCCTAATCTGGAAGTTGGCATTTTGGAAGAATTTTATAAATTTGGGTTTAAGTGTATTTCAATGTTATCGATGTTTGTTTGAGATTCCAAGCCTAAGAATAGCTCCGTATGGTGATTCTGGTATTGGGAGCGCGTCTGAATGTGGATTTGGAGATCTGTAGGTCATTTTTGGGGTCACTTGGCAAAAGTTAGGAAATTGAAGGTTTTTGAGAAGTTCGACCGGGAGTGGACTTTTTGATATATGGGTCAGATTCTGATTCCGAAAGTTGGAGTAGGTCCGTAATGTCAATTATGACTTGTGTAAAAAATTTGAGGTCAATCGGACGTGATTTGATAGGTTTCGGCATCGATTGTAGAATTTTGGAATTTCAACATTTATTAAGTTTGAATTAGAGGGTGATTCGTAGTTTCGATGTTGTTGGGCATGATTTGAGGCCTCGACTAAGTTTGTAATATGTTTTGGAATGTGTTGGTATATTTGGTTGCGTTCCCGAGGGCCACGGGTGGATTCCAGACGGTAATCGGATCGAGTTTGGACTTGGGAAAAATAACTAAAGCTTCCAGCTTCTGGTGTAACCGTACCTGTGCAGATGTAGCTAAAGGTGCGAGCCACGAGTCGCAGGTGCGAAGGAGAGGAGGTTGGCCAGTAACCGCAGGTGCAGAACATTTGGGCACACCTACAAAAGCGGAGGCGCGTAAAGGGCAACGCAAGAGCGGGCAATGGGGGCAGGTGCGACGCATGGACCACAGAAGCAGACGTGTAGATGCGCTACATGGGGCGCAGATGTGGGGAATGTTGGGCTGAGCTTGAACCGCACCTGCGATGGAATTTTCGCAGGTGCGGAGCCGCAGAAGCGGCTATTGGACCGCATGTGCGAAGATCGTGGTTGGGCATTGTTTTCCTTAAAACGAGAGTTGGTTCAATTTCACTTCATTTTTGTTCATGGGAGCCAATTTTGGAGCAGGCTTGGAGTGCCAGCTTCATCCTCTATTATGGGGTAAGTGACTTCTTCTCATTTTGGGTTAAATACATGATTTGTATATGGTTTTAAACATGGAAATTAGTATAAATTTGGGATTTTGAAGAAAAACGTAGAATTTGGTATTCTTAGATTTTGATCACGAATTTGGGCATGGAATTGGAAATAAATTATATATTTGTGTTCGTGGGGTTATGGGTAAAGGTTTCCTTTGGATATTTTCGGAATCCGGGCACGTGGGTCCGAGGGTATTTTTATCGACTTTTCGAACGGAGTTGGAAATTATTGTAAATAGGATTTTAATGAGTATTAGAGTATATATTTATGGAATTGCTCATTTATTGAATATTTTTGGAGTAATGTGCATCGGTTCGAGTTGTTGGAAAGCCTTTGGAGTTGGTTATGGAACTTCGGAGTAAGGTAAGTATCTTGTCTAACTCTGTGAGAGGAAAATTACACCTAGGTGTTGTATATTAATGTGTGCTACTTGTTTTGGGGGCTACATATGCGCGAGGTGACGAGAGCCCATATGTAGATACATTCATGTTATTGTATGGGTAGGCTTAGGTTCACATCATGCTATAGATGTATTATCTGAGCAGCCTCTCGATTATTAAATTCCTTTGTTTTTACATTTCTACATGGGAGTAGAATATGCAATTGTAGAGACTTCACGAGTACGTGATTTGCCACCGAATAACTTTACTCCTCTTATGAAATGTTTTTGTGGTATATATATATATATATATATATATACACACACACACACTTCATTGAAAGGTTTTTGGTTAAAATAAATTACAACTCACACGTTTATTCGTGAGTGGGGGTCAAGGACCCGTCAAAGCTTCTTATTCTAATGGGATCGGGTCGTTCGCCTCGGCAGGATTTATGTATCACACTCTCATGGGAGCGGGTCGTTCTCCTCGATAGTTTAATAGATGTTTCTATGGTTAGCGTCGTTCGACCCTCAGTAGTGCACAATTTAAAATTTATGTTGGATCGGGTCGTACGCCTCGGCATTTCCTATATCATATACTCATAGAATCGTGTGTAATATTTGGCAAGAACCAAAGTATCTGTAAGTTTTCCCGATTTGGGTTATGTAAATCTATTTGATGAGATCCACTATATTCATATATATGCTCCGATTTAAGGAGGGAATTTCTAATGGAGAGCTTGAGTTCCTCGTAAAGAGGGGTATTTGTACCACATGATCTATACTTGTTTATCTCATTTATTTACACTGCCTCATATTTACTTACCTCTTTACTATAAATGATATTATTGGACCACTAGTAAATGTCGATGTCGACCCCTCGTCACTACTCCTATGGGGTAAGGCTAGATATTTACTGGTTACACGTTGATTAGGTACTCATACTACACTTTCTGCACATTATTGTGCAAGTACATATGTGACTAGTGATCTTGTGAGAGCAAAGGCGTGTATGCATGCGGGGACTTACGTGAACTGCATTCCATATTATGACCCGCAATCGGCAGAGTCTCCTTTAGAGTATTTATATTTCTCCTATCCAAAATTGTATTCTGTACAGATGTTGTATTTTATTTTACATTCCTAGTTTATGCTCATGCACTTGTGATACCGGGTTTTGGGGTGATTATGGGTTATTTTATACTGAAAATGTTAAGAATGTTATTATTTACACTTTGAATTCCATCCTTTACTATTTAATCGAAGGAAAATATGATTTCAAAAATATTAAAATGAGAACGAAATCAAGTATTTATTTTTGGCTTTCCTGATAGCGGTGTTCGGCGCCATCATGACCTTTAATGGATTTTGGGTCGTGACAACATGGTATTAGAGTGTTAGGTTCACTTAGGTCTCACGAATCATGAGCGAGTTTAGTAGAGTCTTGCGGATCGGTACCTAGACGTCTTTACTTATCTTTGAGAGGCTACAGGACTGTTAGGAGCACTTCCCTTCTTGATTCATCATCGTGCGATTCGATTCCTTTGACTCTTATGCCTTCATTCCCTTCCTATTCAACCTTATGCGACGTTAAGCACTTGTTATAAATTTGGAATCGAGGAATTTTAATGGTACTACAGATGAGGTGCAGGATGTTTCTCCCTGCGTATTTGATTGGGATGTTGTCGTCGCCCTGCGTAAGGCCATTCTGTCGTTGCAGCTCAGTATCAGTATTACCTAAGGTTTTGAGGTTTGGCATTGATTGTTATGACAATTTGTGCGTTGCTATCACATCATGCTTGTGTAATGATAGGATGCTTTTCTATGTGTCGAAGTTGTGAATAACTTGGAAGGAGGTTTACTCAGTGCATGATTTAGAGATCCAGTATTGTACTTCCGGCGAAGGAAAGGCAATCGGACTATGAATGTTCAGGTTTGGGTTGACGGAGTAACGATACATGGTATTTCGAGCATGGTGGAATTTTCATCTGTGATATGGTGTCGTCGCCTTGGATTGAATGTCTCAAGGAAGATGATCTTCGGAAGGGTTTAAAGTTGGCAGCGATCGATTGGTTCAAGTGCTACATAGGATGAATTTTGTTTTAAGGAAACAACTGGGCAGCGAAAGATGAGGAAGGACATGTGGGAGGTGTCTTGCAGTGTTAGAAAACAGAAGATGAGTATTGCTTAAAGGAGGAGGGTTTGACCAAAGTGGGAGAGTGACAGAGTATCATATGGGTTATGTGGTAGGATAACTACATGTCTTGAGAAATGTTTAGGATGATTTGGGGTTCATGGTGAACATTGACTAAGTCTACGGGATTAATTTGGAAATATTAGCCACTATACGGAGGAAGGTTGGATACGACGGAAAAGAAGTTGCTTGGTATGAGGAAGGATACAACATGACTTTGGATTTGGAAGGTATTATCGCACCTTTAGATTATGTCAATGAGGAATAAGGAATCTTGGTGGGCTCCATGGCTGTGTAATTGTAGCTTCAAGCTAAGTGGGAGAGCCCCACCGCCTACGACTGGATTGCATGGATGTTTACTTGGGAGGTTTCTGGTTATCAGCCTATTGGTGGGTTATTACGGCTAAGGAAAGAGAATATCAGTTGTGATTTGAGCAAAGGATTTGAGGAATGTGTGCTATAATTGGCCTTATCAATACATGTTCAGGCTTAGGGAAGACTCAAGATTTATACTTTGTGCAGATGTGATGTACAAGAGAGGTGATTCAGCTGGGTGCTTCTTAGCGAGGGCGTTCATGGGCTAACAGAGCCTTGGAGTTGATTGTATTCGGGACTAAGTCAGAGTGGGTGGCTCTCAGCAATGGTCCTAGGGGATTCAAAGTTAACGTGTGGTGTCTAAGGTTTTCGAGTCCATAGTATAGTTAAGTATCGAGTTGTGGTAGTGGAGTGTGAGCGAGACTTGGGATGTTATGTCATCATTGGGTATGCAGTGCAATATGGGAGGAAGGAAAGAAGTAGCTTTGGATTCGCGGAAGGTCTTGCAGAACGGGTGTACCCGTTGGCGATGCTATTGTGCGCCCAAGGAGGGTATGATGTGGTTCGTGGTTTTTGAGACAACATGGTCTCGTGAAATAAGGTCACTCAGGATGGGTGCAGAATTGGGGTCGTTATGTTTAAAAAGGAGTTATTATTATTCATAAGGCAAGTCCAGGGTAATTAGAAGAAGTCAGATCAGTTAGCAATGGTTGAATCGGCATGATGTGTCAATGGTCGTGTCCTTCAACGTGTTGAGTTTTACATGTGGTTATGGCTATACGTTCGAGGCTTGACGAACGCCGTAATTTGATTTATTTGGAGGTATTCGGTTATTATGGCATGTTATGAGGAGATGGATCTCGGAAGGGACATAGTGGTTTAGACCACTACGTGGGGTTATATGTTTTGCAGTTATAGGAATTCAGTCACGTGTGGCAATGGTTCTCCTGAAATGAGTTAAATGAAAGGTTTCCATATGATGTAGTATGTACCCTATTAGAAGTTCGGGAGTTATGATGAAATTCTTTTATTCTTGTGTATTGTTATGTTAGGTGCCGTGAGTGGCATGGGAATTGGAAGTTGAGGATTAAGGTTGCAGTTGAGGTCGACAAGAATGTCAAGAGCTCGGATGAGCAGGGAAGAATTCAGATGTTTAGAGTAAGATGGTATTGTCTTTAGCGTCACTTGAGATCGGTGTCCTGTGTAAGAGGCTTTGTGTACTGATTTGCGTGTTCTTGATTTGCTTTACAACATTAATGTGGCCGGTTGTATGGAGGTGCAGACTTGTTACCTAATGCAAAAGGTCGTGGGGGTGCATCCCAAGGGAAGATTGTATAAGTGTGACATGTAGTCACTTGATTGATTAAAGATTTAAAACCAAGTATGAAGGGCGCTCGGTTCATTTGATTGTCAGTTGTGGAAGTTTGTTCCATATTCGATGGTTGTTTTGTATGTCATGGGAAAATGGTCACTGTGGATCCTTGAGAGGTTATTTGCCCAAGCATGGTACAATCAAAATCGGTTTGAGGTCCGTTGATGGGTCCAAATGTGGATGTGTAATCTACACCAGCCTGGGTGTGTTGATTCAGTATAACATTCCTTATGGAAGAGTATTCGGGCATGGGGTATTAATTTCGTCGCCTGCTATTTTATGTAATACCCTATTGTGCCATGTAGGTTGTGAGACGGCTTAATTATTCGTACAATGTATTGAGGTCCCGCATAGTGATGGTATTATGCGAGCAGGATGGCTCTCGAGATGCAAATCCTATATCGCACCTTAGTCGTGCTTGAGTTTTATAGTGTATGACACTACCCGTTTCACCATGATTTGTATTATGCACTTGGCGTGCTTATGGTTGATATTCAAGTATTTTGCGAGTATAAGCATTTCAGCTCGATGTGGGTTTTCTTTAGATTATTATGTGTGGATCGGGTGGCACGCCGCCACGAGCATATGGTTGGATCGTGTGGCACGCCGCCACGGATATGTTGTTTGGATCATGTGGCACGCCGCCACGTGTATCATGGTTGGATTGGGTTGCACGCCTCAACGGTATCATGTGTGGATCGGGTTGCAAGCCACAACAATATGTTATTGAGTACAGTTTCCCATATCTATTATTGCGTGTTTTGCTTATCTCTTTTTGAGGAAGGTTCATAACATCCTTTCGGGCGTTTAATTAGTTACGTGGGTTGAGTAGTTCTTTCCAAAGTTCGTTTTTATTTATGTATCACATTCGAGTTTGTGGCTTGTTGGCACATTGTGGCATCATGTGAGATTTTTGGCAGTATCTAAGGTGGTTTATTGCCTGAGCAGCCTATACTGGGTGAGATGAGACTATTGGACCTGGGATTAGTGAGATCATATTTATATGAAGCATATTAAAGAGCAAATATCGTTATTTGGTTCATAATGAGGTAATGGTTCTTGACAAGATAAGAAACTGACTGATTTGTTGACTCGACAGCTAGTTATGAATTTCTACACATCTCTTCCGTCGTGGCAGAATTGCAAGAATTGGAACATTACTTATATGTGTCTCGATAAATGTTGTGGGCATCAGATTCGTGGAATTTCGGCTATTGTTATCGGAGGGTATTACTTTGGTCATGTGACTTATGCGGTGCATGGTGTTAATTCAGCAAAGGTATGCAATCTGGTATTGGTGCAGCGTGTAGTGATTGATACGATGTTTGTATGTTCGACACAAGCCTGATAGAGAATTCCGGATGTTGGAATTTAGCTCTAAGAATTCCGGATGTTGGAATTTAGCTCTAAGTCTTATTTGACTAAATAAAAGGGGGAATCTTCAGACTGGCTCAAGATAATGTGCTCAACTGGGTTGTGGTAGCACGGTTAGGTGCACGAGGTACTAGACAATAATTTTGGACAACTCTTAAGCCTATCTCAGCACGTTCGCGGACGAACGTATGTTTAAGTGAGATAGAATGTAACGACTTGACTGGTCGTTTTGAGCTTTAGCATGTCATTCAGTGGTTTGAGACCCTGAGCTGCTTCACTTCAGGAAATATGACTTGTACCTGTGGTCGGAATTTAATTTCGGGAAGTTCAGACTCGATTTGGAAAGAAAATTCTAATTTCGGAAGCCTTAAGTTGGAGGAAATTACTAAAGTATGTATTTTGAGTAAACGACCTTAGAATCAGGATTTGAAGGTTCCAACAGGTTCGTATGATGATTTTGGAATTGGGCGTATGACCGAAGCGGGTTTTGGATGACCCGGGAGCGTTTCGGCCCCTATTATGGAAGTTGGCATTTTGGAAGAATTTCATAAATTTTGGTTGAAGTGTATTTCAATGTTATCAATGTTCGTTTGGGATTCCGAGCCTGGGAATAACTACGTATGGTGATTCTGGTAGTGGGAGCGCGTTCGGATGTGGACTGGGAGGTCCGTAGGTCATTTTGGGGTCATTTGGCGAAAGTTAGGAATATGAAAGTTTTTCAGAAGTTTGACCGGGAGTGGACTTTTTTATATCGGGTTCGGATACTGATTCCGGAAGTTGGAGTAGGTGTGTAATGTCAATTATGATTTGTGTGCAAAATTTGAGGTCAATCGGACGTGATGTGATAGGTTTCGACATCGATTGTAGAATTTTGGAATTTCAAAGTTCATAAACTTTGAATTGGAGGGTTTCGATGTTGTTGGGAAAGATTTGAGGCCTCGACTAAGTTTGTAATGTGTTTTGGAACGTGTTGGTATATTTGGTTGAGGTCCAGAGGGCCTCGGGTGGATTCCGGACGGTAATCAGATCAAGTTTGGACTCGGGAAGAACAACTGAAGCTTCCAGCTTTTGGTGTAACAGCACCTGCGTAGAGGTAGTCGTAGGTGCGATCCACGAGTCGCAGGTGTGAAGGAAAGGAGGTTGGCCAGTAACCGCAGGTGCAAAACTTTTGGGTGCACCTACGAAGGCGCAGGTGCAAAAAGGGCAACGCAGGAGTAGGCAATGGGCACATGTGCGGCGCATGGACCGCAAAAGCGGACGTGCAGATACACTACATGGGGCACATATGCGGGGAATGTTGGGCTGAACTTGAACCGCACCTGCGATGGAATTTTTGCAGGTGCGGAGCCGCAGAAGCGGAGGTGCGAAGATCGTGGCTGGGTAGTGTTTTCTTTAAAACGAGACTTGGATTCAATTTCACTTCATTTTTGTTCATGGGAGCCGATTTTGTAGCAGGCTTGGAGTGCAATCTTCATCCTCTATTATGGGTTAAGTGACTTCTTCTCATTTTGGGTTAAATACATGGTTAGTATATGGATTTAAACATGGAAATTAGTAGAAATTTGGAATTTTGAAGAAAAAACTAAAATTTGGTATTCTTGGATTTTGATCACGAATTTGGGCATGGAATTAGAAATAAATTATATATTTGAGTTCGTGGGGTTATGGGTAAAGTTTGCCTTCGGAAATTTTTGGAATCTGGGCACGTGGGCCTGAGGGTGGTTTTTATCGACTTTTCGAACGGAGTTGGAAATTATTGTAAATAGGATTTTACTGAGTATTAGAGTATGTATTTATGGAATTGCTCACTTATTGAATAGTTTTGGAGCAATGGGCATCGGTTCTAGTTGTTGGAAAGACTTTGGAGTCGGTTATGGAACTTCGGAGTGAGGTAAGTCTCCTGTCTAACTTTGCGAGGGGGAAATTACCCCTAGGTGTTGTATATTGATGTGTTCCACTTGTTGTCTGGGCTACGTACGCGCGAGATGAAGAGAGCCAGCACGTAGCTATATTCATGTTATTGTCCGGGTAGGCTTAGGTTCACATCATGCTATAGCTGTATTATTTGTGCAGTCTCTCGATTATTAAATTCCTCTCTATTTACATTTCTTCCTGGGACTAGAATTCGCAATTATAGAGACTTCACGAGCACGTGATTTGTCACCGAATAACTTTACTCCTCTTATGGCATGTTTCCGTGATATATATATATATATATATATATATATATATATATATATATATATATATATATATATATATATATACACTTCATTGAAAGGTTTTTGGTTAAAAAAAATTACAACTCACACGTTTATTCGTGAGTGGGGGTCAAGGACCCATCAAATCTTTTTATTCTAATGGGATCAGACCATTCGCCTCGGTAGTATTTATGTACCACACTCTTATGGGAGCGGGTCGTTCGCCACGGCAGTTTAATATATGCTTCTATGGTTTGCGTCGTTCGTCCCTCGGCAGTGCACAGTTTAAAATTTATGCTCGATCGGTCCGTACGCCTCGACATTTCCTATATCATATCCTCATGGAATCGTGCGTAATATTTGGCAAGAAGCCAGAGTATCTGTAAGTTTTCCCGATATGGGTTATGGAAATCTATTTGATAAGATCCACTATATTCATATATATGCTCCGGTTAAGGAGGGAATTTCTAATGGAGAGCTTGAGTTCCTCGTAAAGAGGGGTATTTGTACCACATGATCTATACTTGTTTATCTCATTTATTTACACTGCCTCATATTTACTTACCTCTTTAATGTACATGATATTATTGGACCACTAGTAAGTGTTGATGTCGACCCCTCGTCACTACTCCTCCAGAGTTAGGCTAGATTCTTACTGGGTACACGTTGATTACGTACTCATACTACACTTGCTGCACATTTTGGTGCAGGTACATATATGACTAGTGCTCTTGTGAGAGCAGAGGCGTATATGCATGTGAGGACTTACGTGAGCTGCATTCCATATTACGACCCGCAGCCGGCAGAGTCTCCTTCGGAGTATTTATATTTCTCCTGTCAAAATTTGTATTCCGGACAGATGTTGTATTTTCTTTTACATTCCTAGTTGATGCTTATGCACTTGTGACGCCGGGTTTTGGGGTGATTATGGGTTATTCTGTACTGAAATTGTTAAGAATATTATTATTTACACTTTGAATTCCATCCTTTACTATTTAATCGAAGGAAATAGTTATTTCAAAAAATTTAAAATGAGAACCAAATCAAGTGTTTATTTTTGGCTTGCCTGATAGCGGTGTCCGACGCCATCATAACCTTTAATGGATTTTGGGTCGTGACAAGTCTTAACAAGCTGTATTAAGCCTTAGCCATGACTCCAGATGTAGTCACATGATATACCACCCAACCCGCATACTCGCAGTAGTTTCTAATCACTGTAGCTTCTAAAAAAACAAAAATAAACCATATACCGGTATTAAACCCCATATCAAACAACACCGCATTCCAAAACCTTCGTACACTGCCGATAATGAAAGTAACATGCGAAATTTCATGACCACTTACTAGATCAACAAGTCACGGAGTTTTCCCTCGTTCAACAAGTACCATAGCCAATTATTTAAGCTGAATTCTAAATTATTCTTCCAACATACTATAATCAAACCTGATAGTATCCATTCTAGATCCAGTGAACTTATATCACCAAACACAACTATTCTAGCTATTCTGGTATAATCCTGCCTTTCTGGCACAGAACATTATTTAAAACCAACTCATGAAATTCTGTAAGAATAACATATGTGTGTGCATGTGTAAAAAAATTTTCTTCTCAAATTTCCCTGATTAGGCGATAGCATAGCATATAGAGGAATGATACAATTAATCAGATAAATGATCAAGGAAAGGGAAATTCCACACACTGCACAGACAATTCACGTGCTAACAATAGAACTCGCACGGACAACTCACATGCCAATAATATAATCCGCCCTGTATAGTCTCAGGCCTCCAGTCCAAATATATGATATGGAAGAGGTATACATGTATATGATGAGTATGATAAGATTCTCATGTTCCTGGACTGGTATAAATGACATGCTAAACTATATGCATGTACAAAGTGTGCTATCGTAACTCAAATCGAAAATCTTTCATCACTGAGACATTTATCAAGTTCATTCAGGTATTTTAACGCCTATGTAGCCTCAATCACGGCTCAAATAGCTCAAGCAATGTTACAAATATGAGAACCATTATAGCTTAAAGCTCAACAGTCGATTCCAGGCTTATTATAGCCCAAACACAATCTGAGCATGAATAAATAGCCCTCTAAAAAGTACTCAATTACTTAACCATAACACATACTATTATCTAGTTAACTTGGCCACATCTTCACAGTCTGCGACCCTAAAACAATTTGCTTATGAGAACTCCCATTCCCCAAATTCGTAGAACACATAAACCACCGTAACTGATCACAACTCTAGCAATTGAATGACTAAAACATCCTTCATGCGCGATCATCCCACTAGGAATACTTCCATAATTCTTCTGTGCCACATAACAATAATTTGAATATCAGCAGCCTATTAACCAGGTGATTACCGCAATACCAATGAACATCCATAAGTCAAAACACAATGCGCCTTCTGAAATACGCACCATTCTCAAACATTACCGAGCAGTTATAAAATTTATCTAAATGTCTGAAACTTACCATGTTGTCTATAATTCATGACCTTCCCTTCAAAGCTGAACTGCCACCTTGTACATCCAATTCTCCATCCCACGGGACACACCGCCCTAAGGCCCATAAGCCACTTGTCACGAACCAAAATCGAACTAGCCATGATGGAACCTAACCTAACCCGTTAGGTAATCCAATTTACAAATATCTGATTGAAATAATATTTAACTGACTCTAATAAACTCCCCAAGGACTGGTAGTACAAATCATGAGCTTCTAAGATTAGAATTTACAAAGTTGGTATAAAATAAATACATCATATGTTCGAAGTGTACATAAACAGATTTTCTTTATAAATCTAAAGCTACCATGAACAAGAGGCAGCTATGAGTGGAACACAGGTACGTCTCCAAAATTCAGCTCCCGTCGATCATAGAAACATAAGCATCCAATATCTGCACGCAAGGTGCAGAAGTGTAGTATGAGTACAACCGACCCCATGTACTCAATAAGTAACAAACCTAACCTTAGGTTGAAAGTAGTGACAAGCTTGCACCAAGGTTAGAGTCCACTCCAATAACCAATAACATCTCATAACAATACAATTTAAAGAAACACAAGTAATAACTCAATAATAGAATGCTCAGCTCGCATACAATTCCGAAAAATAAATATTTTCTTTTAAAGTATAACAGTAAAACTCAAATCCTTTGCCGAAAATCAACAAATATATGAGTAAGTCTGAAAACTATGATTTTCCCAAAAACTTTCAATAGGTAAATGTTTCATTTTTAAATGGCATGAGGAAAAATGCATCTTTATGCTTGTATGTCAAGTGTTCATGTCAATGTGATGCAACTCAGTGATAAAATCATATGCATACTCATAGTGTATCATTTCACTCAGTCCTCCCAGTCACGCAGTCCTCACAGTCACTAAATCCTCCCAATCGCTCGACACTCGCACTCAGTAGGTACCTGCGCTCACTGGGGTGCGTGTACGCACTCCGGAGGGGCTCCTTCAGCCCAAGCGCTATAACAAGACAATCATGGCATAAATCAGTCAATCATGCTGCGGCGTGTAGTCCGATCCCATAAATAATAAAATATATAAAGCCAATATGGTCTGCTGTAGCATGCAGGCCGATCCCATAATCATCCTCACAATCAGGCCCTCTGCCTCACTCAGTCATTAATTTCTCCAGCCTCTCGGGCTCTTAGTTTCATGAAATGAATTAGCCCAAACAAATGATGTGATATATCAATAAATGGTAGCAGAGACTGAGATATGATATGCATATGAATGCGTATGACTGAGTATGTAAATGCAATGTAAGCAGATAACTCAACAACAGAAATAACCTCAGTGGGTCTCAACATAATAGGCATGTCGTCTAGACATGGTTTCTAATATGGATCGCATCTCAATAGCTCTAGTATGTAGAGATTTCATGGTTACAGATAAGATCAGGTAATTACGCAATACAACAGAAGTAATAGAGTTACAATTCATAAAGTGCACACCCACAGGCCCATCACCTAGCATGTGCGTCACCTCCAAACAATTCACATAACACGTATAACCAGGGTTCATACCCTCAGCTCCAAGATTAGAGATGTTATTTACCTCGCACCATGTAATTTCTTACTCCGCTATGCCCTTGCCTCGTGAATTGGTCTCCAAACATCCCGAATCTAGCCACAAGAAGTACAGTACAATCAATATAGGCTAAAAGAATCAATTCCACAAGAAAATATGAAATTATAGCCAAAAATTCAAAATCGGCTCAAACCCGGCCTCTGGGCCCACATCTCAAAATCCAACGAAAGTCACAAAACCTGAAAACCCATTTACTCACGAGTCTAACCATACCAATTTTACTCAAATCCGATAACAAAATCCCATTCAAAACCTCAAAATTCTAGTCCAAGAACTCTTCCTCATTTTCCCCAAATTTTCATCTCAAAACACTAATTAAATAATGAAAACAATGATATATTCGTGTATATTGACCAAATTCGAGTTAGAATCACTTACCCCGATATTTTTCCTTGAAAATATCTCAAAATAATTGCCTCTCCCCAAACTCCAATTTGTCAAAAATGGAAAATGGGACGAAGCCCCCATTTTATAACTTAAAGTTTTTGTCCAGGCGCTGCCCTCGATTTCCTACCCTCAGTTTCCTGACCTCAATTTCCTGACCTCGATTTCCTTACCACGATTTCCTGACCTCGATTTCCATCCTTCGATTTCGGGACCTCGATTTCCAGCCTCGAATTTTTCAAACCTCATTTTTTCCAGCCACGTTTTTTCTAGCCTCGATTTTCCAGCAGAAAAATTCCAGCAGCTGTTTAAGTCCAAATTTTAATCTGTTAACCATCTGAAACTCACCCGAGGCCCTCGGAACCTCAACCAAATACACCAACAAGTCCTAAATCATCATACAAACTTAGTTGAAACCTCAAATCACATAAAACAATGCTAAAACCAAGAATCATACCACAATTCAAGCTTAAGAAACTTAAGAATTTCCAACTTCTACATTCGATGCCGAAACATATCAAATCAATTCCGATTGACCTCAAATTTTGCACACAAGTCATAAATGACATAACAGATCTATAAAAAATTTCAGAACTGGATTCCGACCCCGATATCAAAAAGTCAACTCCCCGGTCAAACTTTCCAAAATTTGAACTATCGCTATTTCAAGAAAAATTTCATTACGGGCTTCCAAATAATTTTTCGGATACGCTCCTAAGTCCAAATTCAGCATACAGACCTATTGAAATCATCAAAACTCCATTTGAGGGTCGTTTACACATAAGTCGACATCAGGTCACTATTTTAACTTAAGCTTTAAATCTTGGAACTAAGTGTTCCAATTCATTCCAAAACCTGACCGGACCCGAACCAATTGCACCAGCAAGTCACAAAATAACTGTAAAGCACAAATTGAGCAGTAAATAGGAAAACGGGGTTATAATACTCAAAACGACCGACTGAGTCGTTACACCACTGTATTCTTCTTAAGCACCTCCATAAATACTACAACCGAGACACCCGCTCTTAAGGACCTTATGTGAATTTAAAATTGTTCCTCTTTCATTTCTTATACTGAAATGTAGAATCCACAGTTAAATAGAATTACTGCACGTCCCGATACCATCCAATGTAAGTAACTGTTTCAAGTGATATACAAATTCGAAATTTTTTCAATTGCCACATATATATACATTTTGAATCCATTAGAACCCTCTCGAGAGTCATCCACTCTGATCAAATCTAATTTGTTTTGCCCAAATGGCCGAAAGACACGTGCTCCTTTAGCTCAATTAACACTCAAAGAAGTAACCATACCTTAGCACAATTAACACTAATTTGTTATTTTGAAGGATGTAGTGTTAACATGTCATTTCATAATTTTTCATATTTTCATAAAGTGCAATGTAACTCGTATCCAGGAATTTCCTTACCCGAATCATCCTTGATCTCCACCTCTACAAGTCATAACTAACCCACAAGTATGCATCAGACCAAAACTAAAATTTAACATATATTCATGAAATTGAATTATCAATAGCAGGCTCCCCCACTTGGCTCAAAGCCATAGAACAAAACACTCGATAACTCACAATACCCATACTTTATTACTTCTATAATACTGCAGTCAGTTTAACGAAAATTCTTCTCAAGCTTATGCAAAATCCACAATAAAATACCTTAATCATCCACTAAGTTCGCATTTATTCTCGTGACAGCCAAGTCAACTTTCTCAACCAGATTCAAATTCAAATCCCAACACATACGCCCCGCTAGTAGAAAAGAAACTCTCCACTCAACATTATAAGGAATACACCTACGTAGATTACTCTGCATGAGATAACCCACCCGCTTAGCCTCAAATTGGCATCTTGCTATGCCCTTTCGCATCTACAATTACCACGGAATCACTTAAATTTCTGAGTTTGAACTCATCAACATGACATGAAAATCTACTTCGCTGCTTAATTAAACAGCATGATAGATCCCTCAATGCACTCACATCTCAAGACTGTATGTCACATCAAAACATGAATCAAGTACCCAATAGATAACTCTTGAGTCACAAGTAAACTTTATCCGTCTCATTCAACCCACCTGAACACATCCCGAGTTCACATCATACTCATCATATAGTCATTCAACCGCCCATCGAGCCACAAATTCCATTCATAGGGATACTATCGACGCATAAGTCCAAACGCACAAGTTCTCACATCCGAAACTACCGAGCTTAAGTTGCGGTCTAACCCTGGCCTGAAGTACTCCAGACCATCCCATCACCAAAACACAGAATACTTGTCTCGAACCTCGTTCATGGAATCACAATGGGCACAGCGGGCGCCTGAGCTAGCCCCGCCGGCTCAACTATATATGGTATTTGCTCCTGAGCTGGAGCAACTAGTGGTGCTACAGGTGCTACTCCAACTGTTGTATGAGCTACACCTCGACCTCTACTATGGCCTCGGCTTTTACCACGGCCCCGGCCTCTCGCGGCCCTAACTGGTGGTTGATCGTACAATCCGGTAGTACGTGTTCTCACCATCTTGAGAGAATAGAATCGCAGAAAATTTATTTTCCGGAACCAACAAATTCGCATGGTAGAATAGAAGAAAGTGAAACTTTCCTTAGGGATCGACAACCTCTCGAAGATAAGTACAGACGTCTCTATACCGATCCGCAAAACTCTACTAAACATGCTCATGACTTGTGAGACCTATGTAACCTAGGCTCTGATACCAACTTGTCATGACCCAAAATCACACTTGTCATGATGGCACATATCTAAATACTAGGCAAGCTGACAATCTCAATAAACTATCATATCTTTTAAGATTGAGACATAATAATTAAATTCAGTGGAAAAAATCTCACAAATACAAATATAAACACTCCCAAAACCCGGTGTCACTGAGTACATGAGCATCTATATGATAATAAAGTCTGACTGATAAAATACTTTCTGAAAGTATAGAACAGTACAATAACATAAAGAATGAGACTCAAGGTCAGCAGACTCCAGGCAGCTACCTTGATGTCTACAACTAATAGCACTCTGAGATCTAACAGTCGCCGTATCCGAAAGCATATGGATCTGCACACAAGGTGTAGAGTGTAGTATATGTACAATCAACTCAATAAGTAACAAAAATAACCTCTAGGCTGAAAGTAGTGACGATCTCCACAGGTACAGTTCACTACATAAATAATGGTACATAAATGAAGGCATGCTTTCAAGTTTAACAGTTAAACTCAGTACAAGCAAAAATTGATCAATAATGCATGATTTGAGGAATATGGCATCTCAGTGGTAAGAACTTATGTACTACTGGTCACAAATCATTCGGTCACTCGGTACTGTTTAAGGCCAATCCATCCCGTATATATATATATATATATATATATATATATATATATATATATATATATTGACTGGCAGTCAGTCACTCAGTACAAGTCCATGCCCATGGAAGTCCAGTCTGAATATATAAACATCTACGCTCAAAATATAAATAAATAATGCAATTCCATGCCCTGTGTGGGGTGCAGACTCCGGAGGGTCTCCTTCAGCCCAAGCGTGATATAAAGCCGATGTGGCTTACTGCAGGCGGGCAACCCCGATCCATATAATAATAAAGCCAATATGGCCTGCTGCGGCGTGCAGCCCCTGTTACGCCCCAAACTCAGGGAGTGCGACCGGCGCTCAACCGAGTAAACCAGTCGAGCAAGACTAATTTACATTAACCCCTCATCATTACTCATGCATGATTTACCATAACATAATAAGATCTTGACTTTCATATTAATTACACTTGGCTCAATGCCCCATATTTTCTTTTCTTTATCTGGTCACACGGCTCTATAAATAGTTGTGAATATAAATACGTGACAAAACTCAAATCTTTAATTACATGACCCACAGTGTGCATGGAGCTCTATTATAATGGATACCTTTATACATAAAATGAACTAGACCCAAACGCCCACTAGAACTGTAGCGGGCTCACTATAAGCTGAGTAGTGAAGAAGATCCCTATCAAAGATCCATATCATCATGTAGAAGTATACATACATCCATTAAAAGATGCAGTGCCCCCGGCAAAAGGGACGTGAGTACGTGTGGAATAGTACTCATATGTAAGGAAGTCAAAACAACATATGAAAATACGGTAACTCAATTAAGAGGCAAATAAACTACATCAAGAAACTACGAAATATCCCATAGATTCACATTTCAAGTCTCGTTATGCTTACATCATTTTAAATGTCATTTAGGATTAACTGAGCCATATGAACTATGCGTGGAATACATAATATAAAGTAATTGAAACACATGTTCAAATAAGGCTAATGAAAATGGCACGTAATGTCTACGTTAACAATGCGTCTCACTAGACCGTTCATATCCCTCTCTTATCTTACACCTATACATTTCATAGACCGTCATTAGTGTTCACATGTCATAATAAAGACTTATGTCTTTCATAGATCATTCGTAGGATTCCATAGACAATACACCTATGCATTTCATAGACTGTTCATAGGATTTCATACACAATACACCTATGTGTTTCATAGACCGTTCATAGGATTTCATACACAATACACCTATGTGTTTCATAGACCGTTCATAGGCTTCACATATACCATACAATACATCTGTGCGTTTCATACACCGTTCACAGTGTTTACACAATACACCTATGCATTTCATAGACCGTTCACAATGTTTACTTACACAATACACCTGTGTATTTCATAGACCGTTCACAGTGTTTACTTACACAATACACCTGTGCGTTTCATAGACCGTTCACAGTGTTTACTTACACAATACACCTGTGCGTTTCATAGACTGTTCACAGTGTTTACTTACACAATACACCTGTGCATTTCATAGACCGTCCACAAATTTCATAACACAATATACCTATGCGTTTCATACACCGTCCACAGGATTTCATAACACAATATACCTATGCATTTCATAGAGCATCCACAGGATTTCATAACACGATATACCTATGCGTTTCATAGACCGTCCACAGGATTTCATAACACGATATACCTATGCATTTCATAGACCATCCATAGGATGTCATAATACAATATACCTATGCGTTTCATAGACCATCCACAGTATTTCATAACACGATATCCCTATGCGTTTTATAGACCATCCACAAGATTTCATAGCATGATATACCTATGTGTTTCATAGACCATTCATAGGATTCCATAGACAATACACCTATGCATTTCATAGACCGTTCATAGGATTTCATACAAAATACACCTATGCATTTCATAGACCGTTCATAGGATTCATAGCGTTTACACAATACACATGTGCATTTCATAGACCATTCATAGTGTCTACTTATACAATACACATGTGCATTTCATAGACCGTTCACAGTGTTTCCTTACACAATACACTTGTGCCTTTCATAGACCATCCACAGGATTTAATAACACAATATACCTATATGTTTCATAGACCGTCAACAGGATTTCATAACACGATATATCTATGTGTTTCACAGAACATCCACAAGATTTCATAACACAGTATACTTATGTGTTTCATAGACTATCCATAGGATTTCATAACATGATATACCTATGCGTTTCATAGACCATCCACAGGATTTCATACATATACATAACCATATATAAACTCAAAGAGACATAACTAACATTACATTAAGGTCGTAATTTCCTGGATCATTGGAACACTTCATGTTCGTGGTCGTCATGGAAAAACATAGCTCATTACATTAGCACATGCATGGTGAATCAATAAGTCAATTTCAATGGCACATGAGACCAATTTCTTTTCTTAAGGTTCATCATCATTTTAGCATAGGACATCTCCCTTTCATCTCGTTATTCACTCACTTAACATCTTGAGGTCATTCTCTAAGTTCATGATTTTTGAGGACTTAACATTGAAGTCATTTACATACATTATTTCAGAAGCATATAACTATAGTTGAAACCATTTGGGACATACAACACCTCATAATTCTCATTTAGGCAAACAACCACATTTCATGTTCATACTATCACTCCATTAGTACTTTCAAGACTCATCATCATAAACATCAACATAGAGAATATTCTTAAATTCCTTTCCCCAAAAAGGGCAATACACAATTTTAACTCATAAATATATAAAGGCTTAAAATACATTGGAATACTTACGAAGCGTAGCATTAGTTAGAACAACCTCATTTGGACATGACTTGAGTACATAATCCTTTGGATAATTCTTTTTTTGGAGTCAATTTGCAATTATTGAATCAAGGCCCATTTCATAATATTTCACACATCATATCATTTCATTGGCTCTATTGGCCACAGTCATAACTTTCATTGTTGGCACGGTGTCTACACTTTATATCCCCAACTCACTACTTTCACTTTCAAGCATATTTATAGATTATCAATAACAAAGAATATCTAATCACGACTTTGAGTACACGTATGAGCAATTAAGAGTCTTAAGCACATTGAGACTTCTTACACAATTTGGCATAATAGCCTTCACTCGAAACACTACTTGGAGTCATAATATTTTTATACCCAACTCATACTTTGAACACATTCCCGAAGGATAAAATCATATGATAAGAGCATCCGGAACACATGTTGAACATATACCTTTCAAAACAAATTT